>NC_067138.1:33270848-33470848 GCF_903995435.1 Acomys russatus
GAGTTGTTTCCCAAGTTAAGTAAACCCCAGCTTCTCCTTTTTTTTTTTTTAAAGTCTGGATTCTGACTAAAATGGATGCTCTGAGTCCATTTGAAATACTGATTGGGGTAGGATTTTTTTTCCTTCCCATGTCTCTCCTTCCTTCCCATCCTCTTTCCACTTTTTCTTTCCCTGCCTGTATTTCAGGTACAGAAAAGTGTTTAACAATTCAAACCAAGCCCAGTGCTTTCTGTCTAATAGTCTGGACCCAATAGCAAAGCCAGGCAGCCACAGAGCCTGCCTGGAAGGCTGTCTTCCTGGTGTCTGACACAGGAAGTGATGCAGGCTGCTTGTTTGTTACGCTTCTTCCTGTGGTGCGTCTGTGAGGGGCTCAGAGTGAAAAGTTTAGAATGTTCTGGTTGGTCTTCAAAAGCAAAAGACATGTTAACTCTGACTCGTTCATAAGTTGTGACCACAGTGAGTCCACAGAGACACACTGACGTTTTTCCTCAAGACACAACCTATTTTAACCAAAAGTATCTCTATAAAGCAAGTTAAACCACATCATTCTCAGGCTGTGAGGTGCTGTGGTGGAATCAGTCTTGCCCTGAGAGATGGCAGGGTCTGCCATCCTCACGATGAGCACTTTGCTTTTTTGTGTCTTAATGTTGGGCTGTAAAATTGATGAAGCTCTTTTAAAAAATCACCAGTTCCCAAATCTTAGAAAACTGTTTGTATGCAGTATTGCTCAGTGGGGTCTTCATTCTTTCCCTATGAATTTTGATTTTTCAGCCCTTTATTTCTTTAAAAATTTCTAGGATTTTTCTTTTAGGATGAAAATTTCAATGTCGTACCTCCCCTGCTCCTTTTTACCTCGTTATTTGGAGCCTAGTACCTAGAAACAGTTTGTATTTCTTTTCAGATTTTTTTTCCTGTTAGCAAAAGCAAGACTTATTTTCTTGCTGAGTATCTATTGAGAAGTAGGCAAGTAGGTGAACATGATACGCAGCCTCTTCACCTTCAGAGCTGTGTCATCATCCGCACACCAAGTAGAGAAACAGTCTGCATTAGTCTTAAGTAGAGTCTAAACCTACTTAGTGCCGCTCGGTTTTCTCTCATCCATCAGTTTACCTTGGACAGGTTTTCAGATCTATCATGTGGCTACTGGAAGTGGAGCTGCTGGGTCAGAGGGTTTGCATAACTACATTCTCCTGCAAAGGGTATGCTGGCTTATATTTTGACCACAAGCGTAAAAGCATACATTTTGCCAACAGCCATACTGATGACCGGTCTTTTATATTTTAAGCAGCATAGTAAAAATGTTGTATTAAAACTAGAACTGCCAGGCATGGTGGCACACAACTTTAATCTGAGCATCTGGGAGACAGAGACACGTGGATCTGTATGAGATGGAGCCCAGCTTAGTCTAAGTGTGAATTTCAGGCCAGCTCTGGCTACATACTGAGATGCTGTCTCAAAACAAACAAACGGCAACAACCAACCCTACTCTTATGGCCACTCATTATGAGCTGTGTATTCAGTTCCCACTTCTTCTTCCCCATCCTCCGATACTAGGGATTAAACCCAGGATCTTGCGCATGCCAAGTACATGCTTTATCTCCAAGGTGTAGGTCCATAGCACTGAACTATTTCTTTTAGGTCCAGAATTAAAGTGTATCAGAATAACTTGGGAAATATCAGTATAATAATATTTGTATAGATCTTTATAGCCTAGAGATCATCTTCTAATGCATTATTTTGGGGAGTTTTCACATTAAAAATTTCAGTCACTCCCATAGATGTGCTCCCACCACCAGTACTGCCACGGCTTTCGATGGAGAATGGACCAGTGAGTGACACAGTTTGCTGTTGCTTGTGTGCTCTTGTTAAAGAGACTATTGTTGGGAACAGCAGAGTGACAATGGTCCCAGGAACCCAGATCTCCAGTTTATTGCTATGGTTGCCACAACAATCTTTTCACTTGTCTTTCAGGATTAAAGTTACCAATTTTTTTCTTTAAAAAAAAATTTTTTTTTTAATCACTGTGTGCCACGTTATAGAGCACCAAAGGCTGCTTTTGAAAACTCTCTTTGTTGGGGTTGCGTTTCAGAAGAGGCGGTCCAGCAGGCAGGTGAAGAGGAAGCGATACACTGAAGATTTGGAGTTCAAGATTTCTGATGAGGAGGCAGATGATGCAGATGCTGCTGGGCGAGAGTCCCCGTCCCACACCGCACAGGCAGAGCAGCAGGTCGGCAGCCAGGCTTGCATGGCTTCGTGTGGGCTTTCAAGGTGGACGGGGAAGTTTTGTGCCTGGAATCCGAGGCGTTCAGTGGACTTTGAGCAAGGGGCATGTTCCGCTAATGCTGGCTGATGTGCCGTGGGAAATCCATTGTCTAGTAGTATCTTAAGAAGCTTTGCTCACTCAGATGACTTTTTATACAAGGCCGTGATGTGTAATTTGACACAATTTTGGAGAATTAATGGTCTCCGCTGAGGAAGAGTCGGAGCTAGAATATGAGCCACTGATTTACCTCTGAGAACTTGGGGCTCCAGCTCCTGGAGCTGTAATAAACCACTCAAGCTCATCTCCCGCTGTTGGGCACTGTAAGAACCCCTTTATGAAATTACCGCCTTGGAGTACCCAGCAGGGCACACTTTATTCTCTGTGCAATGTAAATGACGGATAAAATAGTCTGTGTGAGACACGGGTAGTAACATAGGGTTGATTATTGCAAAGATTTTATTTATTCATTTTTTTTTCCCTATTACTGTACTTTAGTTAACAAACTGGTAGCCAGTTGAAAGGCCTATTAAATGCAGCTTTGTGCTTAGTTGGCAATTTTTTTTCTCTGTTAAATAGTTGTTCAGTGTTTTACACCACTTCTGTCGGTAGGAGCCTCCTGTAGTAACAGAGTGGAGGGAGTATTTGCTCTCCCATGCCTATAATGCAGAAAAGTTGCTTTTTGACCTGCTGTCATGCACAGATTGCTTTTCCTTAGCAGCTAGAGTGAATGCTTTGTGGCTTGAGAGACCCATGCTAGTCTCGATAGCTAACCACACAATCAGGAAGTCATAAGCACAGCTCTTCCTTTTGCCTTTCTGTAGCGTGAGGTTTTTCTTTTCTTTCTTTCTCTTTCTTTCTTTTTTTTTTTTTTTAAAGAAAGTTTTCCTACTGGTGACTTAGGACCAAGAGATGTAAAGGGTGCAAAGGTGCGGACAGAGGGGAATGGTTCCCTGCTTGCTTTTGTAGCCCAGGTCAGATGTTTTCCATTTGGATCAGTTGACGCCACTTTCTCTTTTTCAGGAATCTGCTGATGCAGAAGGCCCAGTGGTAGAGAAGATTATGAGCAGTCGGTTAGTGAAAAAGCAGGTGAGCACGGCGTGCGGACATGGAAATCCGCGGGGTGTGACCTTCCAGGCTGTTTGCTGCATAATGAATGCTCTGTTAAGATTCGTTACGGAGCTGGGTGTGGTGGTGGGTGCAGGAGGATCAGGAGTTCGAGGCCAGCTTGTTCTGCATGTGACCATTTCTCAAGAATACCAAGAAAATCTCAATGATTACATTATTGTAAAATGATCCTGCCTGATATACTAGCCCAGTGTAACTTGGGGGATGGGTAATTAATCTGGAATGAAATCAGAACTGCATTAAGCAATGAATTTAAGATGTATCAGTCTTTATAACACTATATGGAGAAGGCAAGAAACCCAAAAGATGCCAAAGAAGTGTTTGGGACTTACAGAAGTACAGACTGCCTTTTTCCTAAAATGTGTTCACCAAAAAGACCTCGCTTGGGAGCTCCCTTTGGAAAAGCCTTGGCAAGGTCTGTTTATTATTGGGGCAAGTAGACGTTTCATCAGCCCTCTTATATAACTTTTTGCATATATGCCTAATGTGTTCAGGCTGTTTTTATTACCACTACAAAGTTGATGTGGATAAGCAAGAGTGCTTGCCAGTGGGCATCAGGTAAGCTTGTGACCACGGGCGTCAGAGCCACGAGTCCCCGTATTTCCTGTAACCCGTGGGAAGTCTCTGTTCCATATTGCTTGGCTTCTTACCCAATTTGGGGAAATGCTACGTTTGTGTCTCTAGAAAGTAGCTACTGTGGATATGAGTTGGTCAGTCAAGCCTCCATCGCTCTTTTTAATATTTCTTTATGTTGAATGAGAATCCACATTCATCTCTTGATATGTAGAACAAATGTGGTTTCTTTTAGTAAAATGTATACAGGGCATAGTTTCCCAGTTGCCAAGAGGAGGAATAGCAGAGCTATAGGACTTAAGGTGCAGCTGTCAGATGACAGAAAATAAAACAAGCCAGACAGACAGAACCACAACTACCAGAAACGTAAGACCGGAGAGCACCAGCACTTCTGCAAGTACTGCTGTTAAGTGGTTGTTTGTTGGGGCTGGAAAGGTAACTGAGCAGGCAGGCGCACTTCGTCTTGCAGAGGACCTGAGTTCAGTTCCCAGCGCCCTTTGTGAGTACTCCAAGGGATCCAGTGCCCTTTCCTGGCCTCAGTGGGCACCTGAAGTCACATACATGCACACATATAAACACATAAATAAAAATAAATTTTTTTTTTTTAAAGTAAGAAGCTGTCCAGATACTGTTGCCCCAGCAGCAGACTTGTCTGTGCTTCCCACTATAGTTTGCTTTTTTCCTTATGTGTACTCAGGATGTGCACTTTCATCAGTTTATACACCACATGCTTGTATGCTCGTGTAAGAGCTGTCAGGAGCATAAAAGCAACAAGTCAAGATCTTTCAAATTGAGTATGAAGGTAGGGTATGTAGAAGGCTGTGTGTGTGTGTGTGTGTGTGTGTGTGTGTGAGAGAGAGAGAGAGAGAGAGAGGATGAGAGGAGTGGCAGGAGGAGGAGAGAGAGAGGAGAGTGAGAGAGAGAGAGTGCGAGAGAGAGGAGAGAGAGGGAGAGAGAGCGAGGAGAGAGAGAGAGAGAGAGAGAGAGAGAGAGAGAGAGAGAGAGAGAGAGAGACTTTGAATATGCTGCAGCTTTGTGCCCTGATGGATTAAATGATAAGAACAAGCCAGATTTGGCACCTGTTGAAACAGACAGGAGCACCGCTTAACCCATTAGAAAGGTTGCTTTTTCCCCTAATGGCTGTAGAACTGTCAGTTTCTAAGTGCAGACATGGTGATGCTTCAAAGAGTGGTGCCCTTCACTGTGCTGAAGTGACTTACTTGAGTAAGTAGCATATTTTTGAGGGGGGGGGGTGCACTAATTTCTGCTGAAATGATAGTACTTGAACATCTATACTCAGAAGGTTTGAGCTGCAAATTATGACTAACTCCATTATCCATAGCTAGTGAGATCATAATTAGGGCAGGACATAGTCTTTCTTTCTGTTTTGCCTGCTTCGGAGAGCTTATTTTTTCTTTCTGCCCACCTTTCCTGGCAGGAACCCATGGATTATGAATAGCTACTACCACCATCTATAACACCCCCCCCACCTCCACCCCGCAGCTTACCATAAGGCATTAGAAGTTACTACAGATGCATATGAGGACAGAGCATTTATGTCGTGGTCCTCAACCTGCCTAATGCCTCAACCCTTTAATACAGTTCCTCATGTTGTGGTGACCCTCAACCATAAATTTTTTGTGTTGCTTCTTCATAACTGTAATCTCGCTATTATTAATGTGATGTAATCATAATGTAAAAATCTGATAAGCGGCATGTCTGATATGCGACCCTTGTGAAAGGGGTCATGACCCACACAGGTTGAGAACTGCTGATTTATTGGCTTGGTGAGCCTGAGAATGGAGAAAATTAGTGGGCAGAGTTCTCAGGAAAACAGCAACTGACTGAAAGTCAGGGAGAGTAGGGTGCGTGCAGCTTCTCATCCGCTGCTGCTGGCTCGCAGAAGCTCGTAAGAATCCGTCAGAGGACACTGAGCATTAACAGGCACTAGCTTCTTAAACTGCTAATGTTCTCAACTTAGGTAAATTATCAGTTTTAAAAACACCAGGGGACAATGTTGTATGTGGAAACAAAAGGAGATTTGAGATTTTTCTGTGGGTCCTAGCTATGCTTCCTGTTACCATGAATAATTTAAGGCTTGTCTGTTAAAAGAGAGCTAGTGTGCGTACTCTCTCTCTCTCCCTCACTCTCTCTCTCCCCTCCCTCATATGCACACATGCATGTATTTCTTTCTGTGGCTCTATGTTGTCAGTGCTGCGGAAACTGCCTGTGAAGCTCTCAGGCCTGTCCTGACGGTGCTCACATAGTAGGAGCCCAGTGTGTTCTGAAGTCAGTCACCCCCATTCCCATAAACTCAGAAGGCTCCCTGGGAGAGCCACCTCAGCTTCACATACTGTGATAATGGGTGTGGCTTGGCATTTATATACCGTCCCAAACACAAGTTAATACACCTGGGACCCATGGGTGGGGCCTTGTGTATGCGTGCATAGCTGTTCTTCACGTCCAGTCACCACATTTTCTATATGCCGTCCACCTGCAGAAAATAATTCCAGTCCTTTTTGGATCATGAGGTCAGAAGTACCTTAAAGGTAAATTCTGGATGAACTATATTCTATTCCCAAAATCATTTTGTTTTTCTTTATTTATATGACATATTTTCACCATAAGAAGTTAACTTAAATTCTGTGATAATTGAACCAAGCAATAAAAAAGTAGATTATAAAATTAAGGTCTTAACCATGTCCCATAGAATGTCCTTATTTTCTCAATTAGTAGACTGCGACCTGCTGTCTCCATTGGAGTATGAGGTATAATAGATCAGAAAATACCTGGGGTGCTTTTTCAGTTTTTGTTCATTATTTAATAAAATTTTGCCTTTGTTTGGTGCAAGATAGTTTTGAATAGGGGAGCTGTCTAATTTAGAAAGGTCATTCCTTCTTTCAGAGTGTGGGTATTTCAGGCCAGGTTAGAGTAGAGTAGTAGGCTCCTTGCCTCATGTAAAGTTCTTTGTCACATGAACAATAAGACAAATAAATTACTACATCAAGTTTCATGTAAACTGCAAAGATTTCCTTAATACTCATTGGGGAATGAAAAGAATACGCATTTTTCAGATGTCTACTGAACACATGAAAGTGCTCAGAGCACTGTCAGGTTAAACAGTAGCAGCCAGGAAGTAAATGTCAGCGTGGCATGTATGTGCAGGTGTGGAACTGTAAGTAGCTACCCATCATCCACTGGGTCATTCATTATGGTAGTTTCTCCACACTGGTAGTGGTAGGGTGGTGTTGGAAGCCGGACGAAGTAGATGTCTTTAGTAAATTCTTGAAGCAGTGCTTTGGGGGCTAACAGCCACACACTATGAGTAAAGCAAGAAAGGTCAACATACACACGCGTGGGACATGTAAGTTAACAGCTGTAGTTGAAGCTGTACGGCAAGGATGTGCCTACATTACATGCGTGGCCCGTTAAACAGAGCACAGTGTTTTGTTTGCTTGGGGACATTTAGAAGATGCAGGCCCCGTGACAGTTCTTTGCCAGTTCTCGGTGCTGCTTGGAGGCCGTTTCTTCTCGCAGACAGCTCTGTCATCTTGGTGGGCTTCGGCGCGTTCCTTGAGGAATAGGGGGTCATGACAGGAGAGTGGGTCTTAACGGGCTGCAGACAGAAGTAGGATGCACCCCATTTCCACTCCTGAAGGTTCAAGCCTGTGTGTTTCAGTGACAGTTAGACTTGGTGGGGGGGTGGGGCTGAATCTGTTAAGCACAGGAAGAAAAGACGGGGTGGAAGGGAAGACTAGAAAAAAGGAAGTGAGAGGAAACGATATGGCTGTAAGTGATGGTCTGTTTGACCCCACCTAGAAGATGGGTCATTTTGAAAACTTTATGGCTTTCACCCCACGTTTGTAAGAGCATGGCTACTTCAGATCCACTCTCAGTTGACTCAGGGCATGCTGTGAGACCTGCCGCTTTTCCTGGTTGTCTACTTTCATCTTAAGTTCTCTACCAGAGTCTCTAATTCTGTGTAGACGCACTACATCTTGAACAGGAGTAGGCTGAGAAAACACTGGCGTTAGAAGTGGTGCCTCAAGTCCTAGGTGGATTGTCACTTGAAGTGAAGAGAACGATGACGTAACCCGGCTTTTGTGCCGCCTCTGGAGGCGGAAGCAGCCCCTTCTTGTCATTCTGGATAAATAAAATCTGAATATGTCAGCTTAAAAAGCCGCATTACAGTTAGGGCCTTTCATAGGCCTACTAGGGCCAAGCCAGATGTTGGTAGGTGTTGGCCACACTCTAGAATATACAGGCTTCTCATTGGTGAGAAACCGTTTAAAATGCAGGTTTAAATGAAACCTGTAAAAGTGTTGAGAAAATTCTAAGCAGATTGTAGTCTTTAACTGTGGTGTGACTGTTACAAATGGAGGCCAACCGAGTGCCTTTGAAGGATGTGTGCCCCTCTGTCCTCCATGCCTGCCCCACTGTTTGGCCTCTACCATGTTCCTACTCACCTTCAGGTCCTTCAAAGATCTATGAGGCCACACAGCACACATGCACACAGCACCCAGGCACACAGCACACATGCACACAGCACCCAGGCACACGGCACACATACACACAGCACCCAGGCACACAGCACACATGCACACAGCACCCAGGCACACAGCACCCAGGCACACAGCACCCAGGCACACAGCACCCAGGCACATAGCACCCAGGCACACAGCACACATGCACACAGCACCCAGGCACACAGCACACATGCACACAGCACCCAGGCACACAGCACCCAGGCACACAGCACACATGCACACAGCACCCAGGCACACAGCACACATGCACACAGCACCCAGGCACACAGCACACATGCACACAGCACCCAGGCACACAGCACACATGCACACAGCACCCAGGCACACAGCACCCAGGCACATAGCACCCAGGCACACAGCACACATGCACACAGCACCCAGGCACACAGCACACATGCACACAGCACCCAGGCACACAGCACCCAGGCACATAGCACCCAGGCACACAGCACACATGCACACAGCACCCAGGCACACAGCACACATGCACACAGCACCCAGGCACACAGCACCCAGGCACATAGCACCCAGGCACACAGCACACATGCCCACAGCACCCAGGCACAAGCCTCCAGACAGGCTTGGGGGCTCTTGTAGGAACATAAAAGAACTTCGTAAAACATGGGTAAAAGATATTTATTATTTACATCTCAGCTTTAATCTGCTCAAATGTTTGTAAGAAAATTGCAGTATAAATTGTTGGCTGGCCTAACACTAAAAGCAAAGCAGAAGAGAGAGAGAGAGAGAGAGAGAGAGATGCCTAAACCCTGCTATCAGTGCTGTCTTCGGTACCCTCGGGAGGCGGCCTCACCTCACTGAAAGCTATTGACTTGGTGGATGTGCATCGCAATTTTAACCCACCTAAACGTGGGATTGGAAGTGTTAATTTTATTTGGCTGCTGTGTGTGTGAGAGACGTCTTGTCTGAGAGATTTTAATTGTTCCACTGAGTAAAACTCAAACTATGAATAGTGATGCACTGAATTACACCATAAGAACAAGGTTTACTTTTATATGGTTTCTTGTTTAGAGTTATTAACTATATGGAGAAATAAATGTCTTTTAAATATTTTAAAACATTACAAAACCCACAATGTAAAGTTGCCATGAGGCAGCCAAAAATAATACATATGGCATTCAGGAGAGCAGTTGCTAATTGGCTGCTGCCTGAGAAAATGGTACACTTGGCGTCTACTTAACACTGCGGGTTTGGCAGAGAGCCAGGTTTGGGGTCAGGTTGTTGTGAATGAAGCTGCCTGTGGTTAGGGAGGAGTTAAAGTGATTCATGCCTGAGAATCTGCGAGCACGTTGAACGGAGCGGGCGTGTATGTGCCCCAGTGCGTCAGCCTCCATGGCATAGGCTGCCAACGCTTCCTGTGTGCTCATCTTTCCAGGAAGGCCATCTCAGGCATCGTGTCCCCGTGTGGGAGTGTGTGGCTGCCTCTCAATATTCCCGTATATGATTTTAAGTGTGTACCTCAATTTTCTTTTGTTGCAGAAAGAATCTGGAGAGGAGGTGGAAGTTGAGGAATTTTACGTGAAATACAAAAACTTGTAAGTAAAGTGTGACTCTTTTCAGTGGACTGCAGAGCTTTTTAAGAACTATGAATATGGAGACTTTGATACTTTTTTTTGGGGGGGGCTCAGAAGTTTATTTACTACCTTTGTTATTTTTGCTACTTTGTAGATGTTTTTCTGGAAAATATTTAATGTATAAAAGTTTACTTTCTTATATAACCAAAATGGTCTTTGTAAATAGAAAGAAACTTCTGATGTGATAATAGCAAAATAAAGTAGAAGTTCCCTGCCCTCCAAGAGTGGCCCTTGCTCTTCAGGGCTGTTCCCCTCCCTGCATCTATGGGGTAAGAACTCTAGTCCCTCAGGGGCCCAGTGACCCAGGACGCCACTGAGGCTTTAATGCAGTGAGCTATGGCTTTCTGTGGGTTGGTTTCCAGTATTTGTTTAGTGGGTTTAATTTTTTTTTTAATCTGCGTGGAAAAACACAGCTGCCATGAGCTTTGCTGTGGGGTCCATGTGCTTGTGTCAGCCAGCCAGCATGGCTTTGGAGATTGATCGTCCTGAGGGCCTTCCTAGCCAGCCGGCCAGCCGAGGACAGACACCCTCACTGATCACAGATAGTTTCTCTGCTTTGTCTTTCTGTGTGACCCAGTCTGAGGGTTTTAAGGAGGGTTTTAGGAGCTGCTGTGAAACTGGCCTAGGAAACTACATTGCCTAGTGAAGTGAGACCACCGGTGCCATGTTTTTCTGCTCTAGTCCCTTGTTAACTGGCATTGTGTAAACACGGGGTCACACTTCTGGAGAGGTAAGCAAAAGATTGTATTAAGTGAAAAGACAAAGGAGTCTCTCAGTCTTACCATGAGAGTCAGTGAAATGGAGTCTGCCAGTATAAAATAAAAGCATAGCTAAGTGTTCACTGTCATCTTCATTGTGTGCTCACGGTGACTTTACATCCATGCAAATTGTCCATATCACGCGAATTCCTGTGAGAGAATCCTTGAGGAGAGAAAGGACTAGGCCAGGAAGAGAAAACCTAAAGAAGCCGGCGGGGGGAGGATCGAGGTTAAGTGCTTATTGACATGTAATGGCACCACCAGACAGACATCGAGGCAGAGTAGCAGTGGGACCCAAGTGTTGCCATCTGTGGGAAGCTCCAGAGAAGAGCGAGTGCAGGCAGCACAGGCCCCATACCAGGCACTGCTGCCAAGCCAGGAGAGCAGATTCTAACACTTAACACAAGTGTAAGGAGTCTGCAGCTAGTTTTCTGTGCACTGTTATGGAGATAGAAGGGAAATTGAGCTTTCTATAGAGATTTTTGTTAACTTGTTTTGATGGAAATTCAGAAAAACTGCAAAAAGAGTAGGAAGGGTGTGTGTGTGTGTGTGTGTGTGTGTGTGTGTGTGTGTGTGAGTGTGTGTGATATGAATATATATCTGAAATACTTTGAAGTTGTTAAATATGGTAATGTTTGCCAAGTCAGCCCATCATTCCCTGCAGGGGGAGTATTTGGGGTTTTAACCTAAGGATGGCCTTTATTCTCTGCCCTGGATAACTGATAGCTTCGTGATCTTGCTCACATCACTCCAGATGTGGCCCGTGGGCGTCCTTTCAAGCTGACTCTCTGTCTTGTCCCTTACCCATTTCGGAGCCCTGACACCAGAGGGGTGTTTATTCTCAGCTCATCCTGCCTCAGCAAGTTGCAGTTGTAGAATCAGTTTGTTTGTCCATTTATTTATTTTCCTTTTGCTTGAGAGACTCTTGGTGTTTCCGTGAGATGCATAGATGCATGTAGGAGCCAAACGTGGGCTGTGATCATGGTCATTGCTGCAGAGAAGTCACAGTCTATAGATGTCGCTAGGATTGTATACACCTGCAGACACATATGCACACATGAGCTTCAGGCGCATGTACCTGTTTATTATACATATTTGCTCACTTTACCTATGCACCTACCTGCCTACCTAACCAAAAACACAATGCTGATAATCCCAGCACCATCCAGCACTTCCATAGGGTACCCTCTGCCCTCCTGTCAGTGTTAGCAACTCCTCTCCTCAACTATAAGAAATTTGGCTTTTGTTGTCTGTATTTGCTTCTTCCCCCCACCCCGCCCCCATCCCTGCCTTAAAATATACAGGAAATTAATTAAGAATTATTAGCAGAGAATTCTGTGAACAAGAAGCCTTTCTTTGTTTCTTTCTTTAGAACATTTTGTACGTAGTTTGATAGAGTAGAGGTTAAATGCTCTTCTCAACATTTCCCTGAGTTCCTAGGTCCCCACCGTTTTGTTATTTACCACACACACCACTGGATTTACCAGGGTCAATTTGTGATTTAGTTTCATTGTAGCCGTCTCTTTTGGAGTTTTAAGTTGGTGAAAATATTACCATGGGTCTAAAGTCAGAATTATATACAGAAATATGTGCTTGTGTGAGAAGTGTTCTCCCACCCCCACCCCCCACTCTTACGTACTGCCCCACTTAATATCAGCTTCTCCTTCCTATACTTTTTGACATGAATATGTTCAGGTTTTGGGTTTTTTTTTTTTTTTTTTTCTTTCTTTCTTTCTTGTTTTTGTTTTTTGTTGTTTTGCTGTCTCCCTCAACCCCCCACCCTAGTCCTATTCTGGACATCACTACGTCAGTGTATGTGGGAGGTGTGTTTACTTTTTCTTACAGCTGCGTGACGGTACTGCAGCTGTTCAGTCTCCCCTGTCTGAGACCTTGTAATTGACTTCTTGCGTTTTGTAGGGAAAGACAGTGAGTGCTACAGTGGTTATTCTCGTGCGTGCCTGTATATATTTTCAAATTGTTGAATATTTACTGTCAGGGTGAATTACTAAAAAGTGAGATGTCTACACTAAGGCACACAAAAAAACATGTAGTTTTTAAAATCTGTTAATTTTTCATTTGCTTGTTTTGTGTGCACATATGTGACGGTGCATGTATGTATGCCAATGCACATGGTAGTAATCAGAGGACAATTCTTGGGAGTCAGTGAATACCCCAGAACCAAGATCAGCTTTCTGCAATGGTGGCAGAAAGCGTCTTACCCTCTGAACCATCGTGTTAGCCCCAAGTGTGTAGTGTTGAGAGATAGTTGCCTTTTCAATCTCAGTGACATTTACTTAATGTTTTCTCTTAAAGAAGAACACTGTTCTGTATTTTTAATGACAATACCTTGTCACTTCCCTGTGTATTCTTTTTGTACATTTTCCTGTCACATGTCCATTGGCTTCTGAGCGCTTTGAAACATGAGAGTTATCAGTTCTTTCTTTTGGCCAGAAGCTGCCTCTGTGTGGGCAGTCCTGTTGTTTTCTAATTTTCCCTGTTTACTACAGTATAAATTTTAAAGCTGAGATGGCTCAGCACTCATCCGCAAACCCAGCAACCTGAGTTTGAGCCACAGATTACACAGGGTTTGCAGGGGAAAATCAACAGCAGGGAGTTTCCCCTGACTCCACGTGTGCTCCACCTGCCTCCCCCTCCCCCAATAGACTCAAGCTGTCTGTGGATTGACGGATCACTCCTTTCTGGGATCTGGCTTTCAAGTCATACTAGACAGTCCCTCCCCGTGTCATTGACAGTAGAGTTAGTGCACACTTTCCTCTCTCGCGCGGGCGTGGTTTTTCTTGCTTTAAGGCATGATGTGTTTGGTGTTCACGCTTGTCAACAGCAAGGACATTCTGAGAACCACAGCATTATTTACTTCCTTTGTTGTGTGGATGTCCCAGTGTGTCCTTAGGTGACTTAGGTGGTATAGGTCAGTCAGTCAGCGTGATGCACTGATGCAATCAGAAGACACGGTAGAGATGAGCTGTCTAAACTGCTGTAGTTTGGCTGTGTGTAGAAGTTCACCCTAAGTAGTAATAAGGATGTGCACTAAATGCACAGCCGGGAACAGGGTTGTTGTCAGCATTATAATTACTGTTAATTGTATGTGCTGCACTTTCAGGCAGTTGGCTGTGCAGTAACTTTCCATTTGTTACCAACATATGGGTAACTTACTGTTCTCTGGCATTCAGTACCTACATCACCCAGCCATGGGAATTTTCTAGGTCTTTTATAAAATGATGGGACCACCATCTGCCTTACATGTGGTCTGTGGTTAATCAAAATGGTAGCTGGCACATTAACCTGGGTAATCCCAGCACCACAGTCAAGTTTGTCTTTTCCACAGTGACTTGAGGTGTAACCATTGCCCAACATATCTATTTGTATCTCATATCTCCCTATCCCGTCTTCTTTCTTCTCTCCCATGTGTCTGCGCGTGTGTGTTTGCATGTAGGCACATGCATGTGTATGGGTATATCTGTACATGCCTGTGCGTGGATGGGCACGCATGAGGAGTCTCCCTCGATCTCACTTTACCATATGCATTGAGTCAGGAGCTCAGCTGAACCCAGGACTCACCAGTACAGCTTCTGGCTGCCCTTATCAGGAAAGCCATTGCCTGCTGAGCTTGGGAGTGACACTCGGGCCTCTGTGCCCACCTGGCACTTATGTGCTTCTTAAAAATCCAGACTCCAAGCACTTAGGTGTTAGCTAGGGTTCCTGTTGCTGTGATAAAGACACGAGGGAAGTCAGTGCAGGGATCTGGGGGCGGAGGCTGCAGCAGGAGCCATGGAGGAACTGTTTACCTGCTCACTCACTCCCCATGGCCTGCTCAGCCTGCTTTCTTACACAACTAGGTACCGTCAGCCACAGTGAGCTGGGCCCTCCTCCATCAATCGACCAAGGAAACCACTGCAGGCTTGCTCACAGGCAATCTGATGGAGGCATTTTCTCAAATGAGGTTCCTCATCCCAGATAACTCTAGCTTCTGTCAAGTTGACAGAAACAACTACAAAAGTACACCCCCTACTTAACTTGATAATATTACTGAATCATAACCTTTTCCTTCTTGTTCATCCCCTAGGTCACAGAACATTCCAACTGATAAAGTCCCACAGTTTATAACAGTTCAAACACTTAGTGCATTTGCACATGCACATATAGACATATAGTCTGCAAATAAAGACAGTGTGCTTAATGGCACTGGTGAATACCTCAGATATGGTGTTGCGTAATAGTGGTTTCCGAGTCTTCCTTGCTCCTGATCTTTGTGGAAAAGTCTCAGTTGCTTCTCTTGTCTGATCAGACCTGACTTTATGACTAAAGCCTACATATTAAATTATGTTAATGAAATATCAAACAATTTCTAATTTCCTGAATTTTAGAACAGCCACTACAAGTGTTGAGTTGTGTTAAAGCGGTGTTTGGCACCAGTTGGAATAGTTGTGTGATTTTCTCCATAGACATGTATTAACACTGTATGCTTTAAAGTTGTTTTTCTACCACTAAGCCAACTTTGCATTACTGAAGTAAATCTTACTTCTTTGCCTTCTCTTCCTCTCTTCTCCCCATCTTGGGGTTCGGGTAGCTGTTTGTCTGTCTGTCAGATGGCAACTTGCAGGAGATGGTTCTTTCCTTCACCATGTGTGTTCCAGGGATTGAACTCAGGTCTTTAGACTTATGGCGAGCATGTTTTTACCACTGGGCCCTCTTGATGGCTCATCTTCTGTCTTCTTAAAGCATTATGGAATGCTTGCTAACATTTTATTGAGACCTTTTACTAACATATAGAAATTGGTACAGTTAATTTCGCTTTTGTACCATCTTTGTGAACATTAGGTATAAATACTAAACTCATTCCTTAAAGAAAAGTCATATCTTAAAACTTTTTTTTCAAAGTAATCATAAGCCATGTTCTTTGTAAGGCTTCATTGAGATGACTTCCTGGTCTGTTTTATTTACAGCTGACCCTTCCATGAACACTTGCCTCATGTTTTCAGTGCTAGCTAGTCTGTCAGAAAGACCTTTTCTTATTTGTTGCCTTAATTAACTAAGAGACAGTAGCCAACCTTTGACTCTATTACTTTCTTTCTTTCTTTTCCAATTAAGCCTTTATAATGAGTTTTCAATGTTGAGGTAGAAAGTGGAATCATTGACCAAAATTTTCACATTGCAGATGGCAGAGCAGGGCCAGATCCACTAGTCCATGCACTTGAGTCCAGCCTGGAGCCATCCTGATGGCTTCATGTGTGTTTGTCCCTTTCTCAAGGCAAGACTTTTAACTGCCCATGTGTCTTTGCTATCAGTTAACAAGAAGACTAGAGTGGGTTGCTTGAGGTTTTCTAATACTCCTGTATTGCTTGCTATCTACCACAGCTTTGTACAAGTTGAAAGAAAATACCATGCCTGTAATCTTACTACTCAGGGTAAAATTGCTAGCATCTTGATGCATGCACATTTGGTCTGTTTTCTGTCTCTGTGTGTTGCTGGGTTATATGAAATCATATCTATTTACGGTGTTTCTGTTTAAAATATTTTTTTTTCCTTTCACTCAACTTTAGTATTTAATCAGTCCTGCATCTGAAAATACATATTAGGACATAAATATCAGTAGAGAATTGTTTTGAAAAATTCTTTGATTGCCACTTCATCTCCGCAGAGCAGTGTCTTGAGGCTAGAAGAGCCGTAGGTCAACTGCCTCCCATTCCTCCTCTCTTGGCGATGCCGGGGCTGGAGCCCTGAGCCTTGCACACTCTTGTAATGTACTCTGCTGCTGAACTAGCCCTCTTAGCTGTGTCACCAAGGCTGATTGTGGACATACTCCCATCTCACCTCTGCCTCCCAGGCGCCATGATTTCAGGCATGAGCCACTCACTGTGTTAGCAGCAGATTTTTAGTGTCATCACCAGAACGAAAAACATGATAATGGTAGCTGCTGGGGACAGGTCGGGGTGGGGGTGGGGAGGGGGAGGGGATGGTACAACAGGGTACCAAAACGTCATCCGGCACAGGGTCAAAGGAATCGTAAAACAAAGATTGCACTTTTGGGTTGTGGAAGGAGAAGGGAGGGTTCAGAATATGTTCAGGTGGGAGTTGGGCAGTAGGAGATTGCCCAGTGTGCGTCGGAATAGAAAGTCTTGAGAGACCTTGTTTCAGGCTCTAGAAGAACCCAGGCTGGTAGCATAGGAAGGAATGACGGTGGCGTGCTGTCAGAGGGGCACAGGCCTCAGTCAGTGCTGTGCCCTCACTCCAGGTGGTCTGTGGATAGGCTTGCCATGAATGGGTGACATTCTGCTCCCCTTACACCAAAGGAACTGAAGCTTTAAATTTAAATTCTTTTAGCTTGATAAAAACCTCCTGTTTCTCAAATTAAAAAGGCTCAAAACATTTCATAATTAAGGCCACCTTGAAGTGCTAATTGATACTGACATATAATCTGTTAACTTGGGAAATCCTTCTTATTGGGTTCTTTTATATTTGCTTGTTAAGTTGATTTTACCCTTTACATTTTTATAGGCTTGGTAGATAGCAACTTTTAAGTACTATGATATTATTTTATTTTATTTTCAAACATAAGTGGCCATATTGAATATTTCTTGGCACCATCAGTGATCATTAAGTAGATTGTGTGTGTGTGAATGATCTTTTTAATGATTTTTTAAAATAAGACATAAATTTCATGAATGACTACGTTCTAAATGTTTCAAGGATGCACTTTTATTCTTTCAGCTCTTATCTTCATTGTCAGTGGGCATCGGTAGAAGATCTGGAAAAAGATAAGAGAATTCAGCAAAAGATAAAACGGTTTAAGTCAAAGCAGGGCCAGAGCAAATTCCTTTCAGAGGTATGGAGCACCTGATTAATTTTTGAAATGTTTTCTTTATTGAAATACTAAGGTTTGACTTGTAGAACAGTAAAGTGTTAGCAAAAACTGGTTTGCCTCATTTGGTGCTGTTGCTTATGTATTGGTAACTGGTATTGCTAAAATTTGTAAACAGGAAATTTCTCATTCTTCCTGTTGGTTTCGTCTAGAAAATACTGGTTCTTATGACATATGGAAATAGGAGTGGTGATGTGATTAATATTTTACAGTGAGCACGCAGCTGAGAAATGAACAAAGTAAGCAGACAGAAGTCTGCTGAGAATCGGACAGCAGCTCCAGCAGGGTCATGCTGATGGGCTATGTGGCAGATGGCCGCGGCTCAAGTTTGTGCTTCTTACAGAGGTCATCCAGCAGATGCTGTGAGCCACCGCAGTCTCCTACCCTCCTCCTTTTCCTCGGTTATCAGTTCTAGATAGACAGATACAGCTAATCTGCATTGGGGAGAGGACCAGCTTGTCTTAAAGGATGCTTTCACAAGCTGCTTAGCTGACTGTCTGGACCCCAGATCACCAACTTATGATCACATACAAGACAAGAAAGTGTTAACAAACACCTCTCTAACTTGGAAAGAGATTGTTTGATGACTTCTTAGCTGTTCTCTTGAAAGAGTTAATGAGGGCCAGGCGTGTAGCTCGCTAGTAGACTACATGCTTGCACGTGTGAGATTTCTGAGTTCACTCCTCCCACACTGACACGCAACAAGCAAAATGTAAACAGACCACTGCCTTTCACGTCTGCCCCTTTGTGGAGCTGAGGAGGGGGAGACACTCGAGCATTATTAGTAAGAAATGTAATGCTCTAGAAGTCCCTGGGCAGTGGAGATTGGGGGGTGGGGGGTGTTGAGGGTGTGTTGTTCTGGAGCCCCAAGCACCTAGTGCTGCTCTCTCTCATCTCACTTTCCTTTTCTGCTGCCTCCGTGACAGCGATGAGTGCTGATGACACCGAGAGGCTGGGGCTACTCAGTGTGACTCAGTTCTCTCACCTAAGAGAGTTCTAGGGTAGTTTTTCTTTGAAAGAATGGTCTGGAAAACAAGACAGAGCCATGAGTTTCAGTTTCTTGTGTCCTTCCTTCATGCAAATAAAGTTAACTTTTTGAGCCACTGGGTGAAGAACAGCATCACTAGGGAGAGGAACCACATGTCCAGTCGACCTTTTTTGTGAGGTTCCGCAGGAGGGGAAAAGGGAGGGCACAAGGGGAGCTTACTCACCCTTAAATCCTGCTCCTGCTTATTAAATTCACTTGGACTCTGCTTCCTGTAGTTACACACTTCTCAGGGAGTCACGCCTGGCTAATATGCAGCCTGTCCGTCTGAACCTGTTGTCCCTATGAGTCACTTGCTCTCAGGATGCACAGCATTATCTTCCTGGTAAAATAGCAATTGGAAAAATCTTTGTTCTATTCTGAGTGAGACTTAGCAGAGAAGAATAGAATCCTGTCCACCCCTCCTCTTTTACACATGCGCAGACCCAGCTGTGATCATGGCTTCACACGTGCAGACCCAGCTGTGATCATGGCTTCACATGTGCAGACCCAGCTGTGATCATGGCTTCACACACTCCCCAGCTCTGTTCCTTGAGGATTCCTAGCTACGGCAGCTTTTGCATTCTTTGCTGAAGCTTTGGCCCTGACTCTTTTTCCTGGATAGTTTGTTCAGAAATAACACCCAGGCCCATCATGTACATGGTGTCATAGAGTGCTCCCTCATTTGGAAGGGATGCCAGGAAGGCTGATTGAGCATTGACTATGAGAGCTCGAGCTGAGAAGGAAGTGGTCTTACAGAGAGCCTTTGCCATCCAGTCCTTGTTTGTGGAACATTTTACTGCTTATCTTGTGTATAAAGAATACATACATGCTATTTGCCTAAACCCAGGTGCTTTGGCAAAGCTAAATTCATCTGTGAAAAAGCCAAAGGCAACAAGAACACAGTTTTGTGTCTGTGTTGTTTGTTTCATAATTCACAAACCAAAGCCCCCAAGTTGGATGCTTTAAGTGGATACAAATAGCCAGAATGTGTGTCTTCTTTAAACAGAGTGTGCAACTGACAGCCCACTTTCCAAGGGATGGAGAGTGGCTGACTCCAAGCTGCATTTTGCGTGTTAGCATTGCAAGATGTTTGTAAGCTAGTCTATAGCACATGAAATGGTGTGTCTTCTGACTCAGATGAGAAACTTCACACACGTGGGCTTCCTAATAGTATGACATGGCCTAGAGCGCCCATGGTAGCCACAGTCTGTTCTTTCATATGAACTATAACGGGCTTGAACCATATCCTGTTCTTGTATTTTTTTCAAACAAGCAGTATCTTTTTAGTTAAGTAGCTCTACTTAGGGTTCATTGCTTTGGATTATTTTACCCAAACACTCAGCATTCAGTACGAATAAGATATTGGAATGTTTAAGATTAGTGGGATGACTGTTATTCTAAATGTGGCACTGATATCGGTTGACAAAGGTTTCCAAACTCCCGATGATGCTCACAGACAAATGGGAAACCTGCTGGTTTCGGGGTTAGTGGCTTCTGCGAACATTCTGTGCATGGTGCTTTACAGCCTTCTGAGATGCACTGGCACGTATTGTGTGTGGCTCTGACTCCTCGCTGAAGGCTCTACTTTCAAGAATGCTAAATGTATTGCATGCCATAAGCCTTTTGGATTGCTCATTAGCGAATTGTAATTTCACACTTCATTTGAAATATTCTTAAACATTCCCTCATAGTAAAAGGTTTCACACAGTAATTAAAATACCCAGTTAACAAAGTCTGAGAAGTTTGATTTCCTCACTAGGACTGATTTTGTTAAATTGTACCATTTCAATTAATGTAATAGAGTATGTCAAATACAAATTTTGTGTTGCTGTGACCCAAAATATTATTGCCTAATGGAAAGTGAAATAGTGTTCCTCTGGAAGAAGTGAATGAATACTTTAACCTTTTTCCTTCTTTGGAACAGATTGAGGATGATCTTTTTAATCCAGATTATGTGGAAGTTGACCGGATAATGGACTTTGCCCGTAGCACAGATGACCGGGGCGAGGTAACAGGAGCTCATTTGTGTTACCCAGGGTGGTTCAGGCAACTCACATGTGTTGACAGAAGGGACAGAATTCAGGCCATGCTGCTCTTTGTGTTTAACTGAAACTTAGTGGTTGTTATTAGTTACTGTTGTTAATTGGGTTAAATGTTGCTTATGTCTCACCTGAATAGTTCTATTGCTTTCAATGTGAACTGTATAAAAGTTTTCACAATTCTATGCTGATCAATAAAGACCTCAACAGATTTTTGTATGTATGTATCACAGAGCTCAGAGTCTCCTTGTGGAATTGACAGCATACCTGTAGCAGAACAGAGCTTAATGTTAGTTGGCAGTGAACAACTTCAGGCAGTGAGAGAAATAGGAAAGACATATTTTTGAGGCCCCCCACTTGACTTCTTGTGTTGCTCTATAAACCTCTGAGGTGATAAAGGAATCCGATAGGGAAGTGAGGCTGAGGACAAGACGTCACTGTGTGCCTCTCTGCCATGAGTTCGGCCTTCCTGGCCTCTCCGTGGAACCGAGCTTTCTGTCTGAACACTTAGCTCTTGCTCAGGCCGGAAGAGCCCCCGAGGAACACTCTCCTTTACTCTAAACTTTGTGTAATGAAACTTGCAGTGTTTCAGAGGCGATGTCTGTGATGCCATCTTCACCTTCGTTGTCTTGCTTAGTTGTACTTTAAAAAACTGTCCCATATCCAATTTACGTTGTCAGCAAATAGTTTTGACAAATCATTGAACGTTGATCTTGAACTAAAGATCAACAGACCCAATTCCTTTCTAAAGGGGACATACAGGAGAGTTCCTGCTGACACAGTTCCCCCAGAATGCCTTGCCCTTCATTCTTCTAGAACTCGAGTTCATTATTTTAAATATGACTTAATTTCAAACAGTATCATTTTTCTCCTGAAGGAAAAAGTAGATTGGTCTAATAAATTTGTCTGTCTTTTACTCTTAAAGCAACTATTCAGTTACATAAACAAATGTGCTAAGACTATTTATTTAACTATAATGAACCCAAATCATGTACTTGATGAATAATTAGATCAGATAAAAAAAAATGAGCCTTTGATTTGGCTTTTTGCTATTCATTAGCTATTCCTTGGTATTCGGATATGAACCAATGGTTCAGATAAAAAGCTAATTTTTTTCTGTTAATACCCAATAATACAATTTCCAGGGTACACTGGAGACAACTTTCAGTGGTCATAGTTTTAGAATGAAAGCAGTTCAGTGTTCCTGAAGCTGGGGGTTGCACTGACCAACCAAGCAGGGCTCATGTCTCTTCCTTATGCGTAGTTCCTGGTCCAATGACTCTAGTTCTGCTCTCTTTAACCCTGCTCAGCCTGTGACTCACTATCTGGTGAAGTGGTGCTCACTCCCTTACGAAGACAGCACATGGGAGCTGAGGCAGGACATAGATCAAGCGAAGATCGAAGAGTTTGAAAAACTCTTGTCCAGGGAGCCGGAAACAGAGCGCGTGGTGAGGACTGGCCCATGGTGAAGGGTTTAGCTTGGACATAGCACAGTGGCAGAGTCTTTGAGAAACCACTAATGGGATTCACTCTATTTGGAACAGGAGCGGCCTCCTGCTGATGACTGGCAGAAATCGGAGAGTTCCAGGGAGTATAAAAACAAGAACAAACTCAGGGAATACCAGTTGGAGGGAGTAAACTGGCTACTTTTCAATTGGTACAACATGTATGTAAACACGTTTCTCTTTACTTCCAATAAGTACTGTAGCTCTTGTCCTGTGTAATATTAGAAATATTAGTCTTAAAAAACTTAAATAAGATTTAGTGCTGCATTATGTTTTTAAAATTCAACTGTTGGAAATCATTTAATTTATTAATCAAATAAGATAATACAGAAATTGATAGATCTATGTTAAATTAATATTTGTTTCTTAGAGAATTTTCTTTGAAATGTATTTTGCTGAGCGAAAAAGTTAAAAGTCACATGCAGTGTACGTTTGTGTGCAGTATATATTTTGTGAAAAGAAAGCACTAGCTAATGCTCATTAAGTTTTCCTGTCTTTTCCTTTCCCAAAGGCGAAACTGCATTTTAGCAGATGAAATGGGTTTGGGAAAAACTATCCAGTCCATTACATTTCTCTATGAGATATATTTGAAAGGGATCCACGGCCCTTTTTTAGTAATTGCCCCATTGTCCACAATTCCCAACTGGGAAAGGGAATTCCGAACCTGGACGGAGCTGAACGTGGTTGTGTACCATGGGAGCCAAGCGAGCCGTCGGACCATTCAGTTGTATGAAATGTACTTCAAAGATGCCCAGGTACACCTTGGCGGGGTGTGACCCCTGTGCCTGCTGTGTATGTTTTGGAGGGCTGAAGACTCAAATCTCTGTGACATGGGGATGCCTTGAGTTTGCTAACTTGAGAAACTTCCTTAAGACTTCCTATCCAACATATGTTTGCATAATCTTTCTACGTCTGTGAATACTGCCTTTTATATTTTAGCATTTGTCATTGTGGTTACTTAATTAGAAGGAATAACTTTTCTTAACATTTGGTGACCACAAAACTCTATAATAGCTTAGTTGTATTTTGTATGCCTAAGACAATACCAAACAAAAAACGATGATACTAAAATGTGACCAGAGGGAACAGTTTATTGTACTATGACCAGAGTGAAAAGATATTAAGTATTGTAAAAATTCTAATATACCAAAGAAGAATTTAGTACTCTGTTTTTATAAGAATTGCTCTAATTTTTATCTTGTTGTAGTTACCTGCTTGTAATTATTGCCTAGTATTAGCAGTAAAGTGTTATGCATACATACATGATAGGGAATGACATGTGCTAAAACATGGGTAAGCTTTAAGCAGTAGATGCTGTCCTATAGTTGGAACTAAGGCAGTTTTATATACACATACTCCTTAAGTAGAAAGTGTGACCTACAGTTAGGAAAAAAATACTGAACTCTGTATTTATCTTTAGGTTTGAGAAATTATAAGGTTCATCCTCTTTGGATTTTTTTAAAATTTCAAATACTTTGGCATTTTACAAGAAATGTTAATAAAGTAAGGAAAAAAATTTAGAGAAGCTTTAAAAAATTCAAAACTAGCCTGGTTTACAAATGGAGTCTACAACAGCCCAGACTACACAAAGAAACCTTGTCTCAAAAAACCAAAAGAAGAAAACAAAATCAAAGTTACCTGAATACTTAATATCCTTTTAGATTCTGTGGGCTGGATTAGACTGGATGCACTTAATGACACTTTACTACATGTGATCTATAAGATCATTTGACCCCATATTTCCTGGCACTTAACCCAGTTTCTTGTAGAAAGAATTTTCTTTCTTCTTATTTTATTTTTTATCTTTTATTTATTCATTTATTTACTTATTTATTTATTTATTTTGATTTTTTTTTTTTTTTTGAGACATGGCTTTTTTTTTCTTTGTAGTCCTGCCTGTCCTGGACTCGCTTTATAGACCAGGCTGGCCTCGAACTCAGAGATCTGCCTGCCTCTGCCTCCCTGAGTGCTGGGATTAGAGGCGTGCGCCACCACACCAGGCTGAAAGGAAATGTGATAAGATTCTGTTTTAACCAAAATAGCTGAAGCCTTAAAAAAAAAAAAAAAAAGCCAAGAAAATAAATAAAAACTTGAAAACAGAATGTGCTACCTAGAATACAGAGGTCTCCAAAGGGTTAACATTTTAGCAGTTTTTTAAAATCCTCAGAGCTACTAACATAATCACTCCTGCGTGATAATTCTGGTTTGTACCCGCAGGGTCGAGCGATAAAGGGGTCCTATAAGTTCCATGCCATCATCACTACATTTGAAATGATTCTGACTGACTGTCCTGAGCTGCGCAATATTCCCTGGCGTTGCGTGGTCATTGATGAAGCCCACAGGCTGAAGAACAGGAACTGCAAGCTGCTGGAAGGCCTCAAGATGATGGACTTGGTTAGTGACCTTGCTGCTGCTGCTGCTGACCCTCCCTCCGCCCTGTCACGTTAGCCTTCGCGTGTGCCGCCTGCGAAGGGCACCTGCAAGGCTGTCCGTCCCCGAAGCGAAGCGCTTCAGGAGTTACCTTTGCTGTCTTCATCCTTACCCATTCCCTGGCATCTCGGCAGAGTATAGTCGTGGTATCTTTACCAACATCAAGTTCAGATGTTTGCCGTGTCATTAACTGTTGGGCCACGCATTGCCTCAGTGACGACAGTCCAGCTAACGTTCCCAAGCGTGTGGTTTCACTTCACTGGGTCCAGTTGTTATATGCACGCTGTCAGTTAGCTGACCAGAACCTCTGTTCAAGTTTATACAGATGCTGAAAAGTTTGGGATATTGAAGACCTCACACTTGTTCTGGGGTGTTAAACCCTGCTCATCTTATTTTTCCAAAGAAACAGCCACATCTTCCTACTTTGGTGTTCTAAGATTTCTCTCTTCTATAGTAATAATTGCCAGTGTTGTGTTGTAAGAGTGACAGAATTCAGTTGTTTGTGCTGCCTGCTGCTGTGTGTATGATCCTCTGACAGAACTTGCTACAAGCTCTGCTGTCTCTGAATTCCTTCTCACCCCGTAGTTTTCCAGATGGTATGACCGCTTGTTCGCCCCTCCCATCCCCTGCCTTACATTTATCTGCTCGTGTGTCGAGGTTGCACGCCTACCATGGTGTGCAGGTGGCAGCGAGAGGTCAACTTGGTTCTCTCTACCGTGTGAGTTCTGGAAAGTGAACTCAGGTTGTCAATCTGGCAGCAAGTACCTCTGAGCCATCTTGGTAGCTCAGCTTCTCGTTTTTAATATACATCTGAAAAGAAAAGTTGTTAGTCATTTAGAATGTGTTCACAGATTTGATGAACTTTAGAAAAAAAAAACTAAAGAGCTTCTGTAAATCGATATGATCTCTTGTTATTGAGAGTGGAGGTTCAGGGCTGTACACATTTTACTAAAGACTGGAACCTGAGAGCTTTCTGTCACAGCTTTTGCAAGGGGTTGAGCTAACCAGCCATTGTTTTAATTACAAACGAGTAAAATCTAAGTTTACTTAAAGGTCTGAACATCAGACTGATTTTTTTTTCTACTTAGGGTAGCATTTCCCATTTTCTGTCAAATAAACAGCTTATTTGCATGATTCAAAGAGCCCGCCTTTAATCCTAGTACTCGGAGAGGCAGAGGCAAGCCCTCTGAGTTTGAAGCCAGCCTGGTCTACACAGTGAGTCCAGAATAGCCAGGGCTACACAGAGAAATCCGGTCTCAATAAAAAAAACAAAACAAAACAAAACAAAACAAAAAACCCCAACCAAACTAACTAACTAAAGCCAAAACAAACAAACAAGAAAAAAAAAAACCAAAAATATGGCCCTATCTTTTTTAATCAGTTCACCGTTTTTGATGGCCAGTCTGCAAAGGAGCTTGAGCGTTTAGAGAAACCAAGAAAGGCCTTGACGTGGGATTTTGTAGACGAACGACTCCCTGCTGTCTGTGGTTTCCCTAGGTGATTTTCCAGCCATGCAAGGAAATAATCCTCTTTTTGGAGGTAAATGCATTTGTCCAGGACATCACTAACTATCTTCAGAGCAGGGATGTGCCTTCATGGTGGCCCACTAAGAGACAGTCGTATGCCTGTTTCTGAAGACTTAAAGTCTCGTGGCTGAGTTTGCTTTAAATTGTGATTTATTATTAGTTTCTAAATCTTAAAACAGGAGAGTCTCATTGTAAAACACTCTGTTGTTGGTGAGAAAAATTTATTTACCTCTATCAACTTCAAAAAATGTACTTGCCTTTGACATATTTTGGGAATTAACATTTTATTAATAGATTAGAATCTGGCATAGAAATAACTTTTTTGTTACATATCACAATATTTACTTAGCTTTTATGCATAATAGAATATAGGTAAATACTAATTTTCCTCACTGAGCTAGGTAGGGCGGGCGGGGGGAAGGCTTTCCCTTGCACTGGGAGACCAGTTGTGGGGGTTCTGGCTGGGACAGCCAGTGTGCCTGTAACATTTTGGATAATGCGTTGGAAATCTCCAGTGACCTATCTCAGAAGACACGTCCTTAAGGTTGAAGATATTATTGATGTTCCAAGTCAAAATGCCCTTATAATGATGGAGTTGAGAATAGCCAATTGCTTGGGGCTTCAATCCTAACTTCACCATGACTTGAGCCTATACTCTTGCCGTAGTTGCCTAGTGAGGAGGAGCCCTGTCCAGTCAGAGCTGGAGGTCTTAGCGATTGCTGTTATTTGCACTAGACTGAGTTAGGGTTAACATGTGCTTGATGAAGATGATCTCCAAATCAGAAAAGAAGATTCCTAGGTATGTGCCTCTCCTCTATGACAAAAGAAATGGTGATGTAGAGTGGGTACTCATGGTCGACAAAGTCTTTGGTAGGAGCTCTGAAAGGAAAGCCCTCACCAAAGAGGGGCTGCCAGAAGGCTGCTATAGGTCTTCATTGAGTCTGTTGTCTCCTCATGCGTTGACAGGAAGCTTCACATAAAAATGTGTTGCTAAAATGAAATTAGGTACACATCGTCCCTCTACTCTAAAGAGAGCAATCGTGTTGTCAAGGCAGTTGCATCTCTACCTGTCCACTGAGACTGGAGAAGATAGTGCCCAATAGCCCAAGATGGCTCCTCATCTCAAATACACTTACTTTGAAATGAGCATACCTAAAGTCTTTGCCTTTTATGTTAAGTGCTCAGAACTTAGGTCAGTAAGAGAAGGTGCAAACATTCCTGGAAAAAGTCATTCAGGGCTTTGGCGAATCAGTGATCATGGTCCATGAAACTCATCAGTCTAGAAAACCTTAAATTCATTTGCAGATAGTGCAAACTTTAGGAGCCTAATGATGATGGTCATCCACCCATCGTCTTTAGTCAGAGACTTCTTCGAGGGAGGAAGAAAACAGAACAGAAACACGGACTTGCTTCACCTCACTTTTTAAGAGCTTCATTGACAGATAGACTTGGCAGATCTTGCCATCACTTAGATGACCTCACTAGGGCTGAGTGAGGAGATGGTCTGCGTGGTCAGATTTCAAGTCAATCTGAATCTTACTTTTGAAATCATTACATGGTACAATCAGTTCTTAAAATAAATTTGTTATGCCCCAAATACTCAAACAAAGAAGAATACTAAGCCTTTTAAAATTCATAAGCTCGGGCCGAAGCGCATAGCTCAGTTGGTAGGGTCTAACATCCAGCAACCTTAGATGTTTTTGACCTTGCCCCCAAAGCACTGTACAAAACCTGGCACTGTGCAGTCTCAGCACTTGGAAGGTGGAGGCAGGAGGATTGTAAGTTTAAGTCCAGCATGAGACACATGAGACCCTGTCTTGTGTGTGTGTGTGTGTGTGTGTGTGTGTGTGTGTGTGTGTGTGTGTGTGTGTGTGTTAAGGACTAGGGGGGGTGAGGGAGGGGAAATTGCAATCTGGATGTAATATATGAGAGAAGAACACTTAATTAATAATTTACCATTGTTAATCCTGATCAGTCTAGAGGGCATCTCTGTTGCCTATTAGAAATAGAAAAAGGAGGCATGGTTGCATGGAGAGCTGGAGGAAGGAACTCACAAGAGGAAGACTGGCTAAAAAGAACTCTAGTGTGCTTTAAAGACACAAAGTTAGAAGTAGCATTGAATTTTTATTTTCTTAATGATTGTGGTATTTAAAACTAGGCTGACCTCTTTGGTAGTTGGAACTTTTCGTAGAACAAAGTCATTTTTCATGTGCTGTTGCATTTGGAGGCGCGTCTTTTGTCTCTACAGTGAGTCATGCAGGAAGCAGATGGAAAGGTGAGAGTCCTGCTGTTCAAGAGAACAGAAAGGGGCATGTAACTGAGCCTGCGGACTTTAGGAAAAACTAACTACAGTGTAGGGGGAAAAAACCCACGGGGATCTGAGGACTTAGAAAACGTCACCCTTAAATCTCCGCCTAGCCGACTCAGAAGAACCAAGAGTGTCAGGGCGCAGGGAAGGGGTCTGCAGGGTTTGCCATGGCGTTCCCTGTGTTCGTGGTCCCACGCAGTAGGGACCGCGTGCGCCTGTGTCTGTTTCTTTGCTCTAAGTTCTATACCTGGTGTACAGCGGATGTGGGTCCGCCACAGGGAGCAGAAGTAGGAGAGTCTAGATACAGAGAAAAACGTGTTACGTTGGCTTTGGGAAACTGTTGCGTTCCTATTTGGCGAGTCCTTTTCCTCGTGTTCTTACAGGAACACAAAGTGCTGCTGACTGGGACCCCGCTGCAGAACACTGTGGAAGAGCTCTTCAGCTTGCTTCATTTCTTGGAGCCAAGTCGCTTCCCTTCAGAAACAACCTTTATGCAAGAGTTTGGTGATCTGAAAACGGAAGAGCAGGTACTTCACCCCTCCACTTTGCCTTTTATGTGTTTGAAGATGTAAGGCTTATGTCTCAGTGTTTGCCATCCTGCCTCATAGCCTTGTGTATCCTTCTTTGGGGACTGGAAATCATCAGTACAAAGATGATCTTGTTTGTCCCTTAGCCAGCCGCGCCCCCCGCCACACCCCCCTCCCCAAAAGCCTGTTGAGTTTTTTCTAGGCTGCTTATTTTATAAACCAGACTTTCAGAGATTTCTGTGCCATACCAGTGAGTGTTTCTGCAGCGTGTACTTCAGGGCTAGTGTCAGAAGCCCCTAGGGTTTGTAGACCCACCTGTCACTGGAATTTTGGGTCCTGAACCATACTGCTTCAAGCCTATTTATTTTCATTTCAACATTAGAAGAATAACTGGTCCCGTGGACTTATGGGAGAACTCAAAGGGCTTGTAAGTGTGAAACACTTGGCTACTGTAAGCATCATAAGAGTCATGTGTGTGTTAACCCGTGTGGGGCCTCCTGTCAGTGAACCGGCAAAGACCCACACCCCACTAACTTTGAAATCAATGCATTAATAAGCTTGACATCTTAGACATACTTGCCCTCTCTCCAGCCTACTGGCTCAAACCTCTGGTCGTTCAGAGTGTGGTCTGTTTTGTTGCTCTTCCGTAGGATAACAACAGTATTGTGCCAGTCGGTGCAAAAAGAGAACCAGAGAGCTCTCTGCTCGGTTTGTCCATTGATGCAGAGTGGTATTTCTCAGTCCCCTTTCATCCATATTCGTCATCTCTTTTCACAAAGAAAGAGAAGCACAGAACCCTCTGGCATTGCTCCTGCCCTCTTCCCATTCATCCCCATGGCTAAAACAAAAAGGGAAACTAACTAAATAGCCTCCCCCAATACCTTCTCTGAGTTTTTCAAGCCCTTCAAACTATTCAGGAGTTCTGAGTAAGTCAAGTTCTCTTTGACACCAGCCACGCAGCCTTCTTGTGCGTCTCTTATGACAACTCAAAGTTTAGCTCCTTTACATTCTTCTTAGGCCTTGAGAACTGAAATGGATATTAAATAAATAAAGTAGTCTTCCCTTTTTCTTTTTTTTTTAAATGCTAGAATGTTTTAACACGCAAGCAAATGGAGATACCAGTATTGACATGAGGTCCTTTTTTAGGTGCAAAAACTACAGGCTATTCTAAAGCCAATGATGTTGAGACGTCTCAAAGAGGATGTAGAAAAGAACTTGGCCCCCAAAGAAGAAACTATTATTGAAGTTGAGCTAACAAACATTCAGAAGAAATATTACCGAGCCATCCTTGAGAAGAATTTTACATTTCTTTCCAAAGGTGGTGGACAAGCTAACGTACCTAACCTTTTAAACACTATGATGGAATTGAGAAAGTGCTGCAACCATCCCTATCTAATCAATGGTAAGCCTGCCCGCCTGGAGCTTGTTAACGTGGAGGTTGGTACAAGCTTCAGAAGCTTCCCTCAGCCCTTGTGCCGAGGCTCTCGTGTGTGCTGGTCCAGCCCTGTCTGCTCAGGGGGGTAACTTACGGTTGCTGAGGCTAGTGGCCAGTGCTCCCTGGAAGTACCGTGCCGCCCTGCCTCTTACCAGTCCCCTGTGTCTGCTGCAGGAACAGATGTCAGCAGGCCTGGGCTGGCTGCTAAAGACAGGAGCCCTGGGAGGTTGTCAGGGTTTGGCTGGGGGGTGAGTCCAAAGCACTTGAGAGCATCTCCATGTGATCAGCCACTGCCTGCTACTTCAGGTATATGGTGCAAAGTGGCCTTAGATCTCTAGCAGGCTTGAGGCTTTCAGCATGTGTCCCCTAAAAGTGGGAGGAGGTATTAAAGTTTTGTTCATTATATTGTCCCTGTACTGATGGAGACTTTTTGGCCTTGCTGTTTTCTACTCCATAGTGAAATGTGACTGACTCAAGTGGGTAAATGCCTTACATACTTCCCAAAATTGTTAAGGAGATAAGTGTGCCATGACCGTGTGAGCACGGCCAGTAGGGACTTGGAAAGAGCCACCAGGATGCGGAGGGATTGAGATGAAAGTCTCAGAGGAAGATAGCATATGAGACAAGGATGTTGCCATACAGGACTAGAAAAAGGAAGGATGCTGAGGCTGAAGTCCTGACACAAGCAAAGACAAGAACAAAAGGAATCTCTTACAAAGTACAGCAGTGTGTGTGACCCAGAGGGACATTGGACCCTGCTATGAAGCCTCAGATGGGGTCACATGCTACGCTGGCTCCAGACTATAGGTGGAGGAGGAAAGCCACGGCTGGTGTTTGAGCTGCGCGAGCACTGCTTCGAGATGTGTCTGCAGGGCCGAGGCTGTGTCTCAGGTGGTAGCGTGCTCACCGAGCCTGCCCAGAGCTCTGGGTTTCATCCCTGCACATAACAGGAAGCCAGGCAGGAGGAGCAGAAAGTTCAGGATCCTTGTAGCAAATTTGAAGCTAGCCACGGGGGAGGTGCATGGGGTTCCTGAAAGCCTGCCTCAAAAATGAAAAAGAAAAGAGGCTGATCTCAGTCCACATCATATTGAAAAAGATGGAATGAAGGACAGACAGACAAACAAGCAGAAAAAGAAGCTGAGGGGCTAGGGCTGATGTGGGTGGTTTATGCTGTGTAGGCAAGGCTAACCTGGGTACTGTGTAACAGGCCAGCAGTGCACTGGGGAAGAAGTGACAAAGCCTCCCCTGTCTTAGCCATTTGTGAGAGTCAAGGTCACCTGACCTAAAGAGTTCCTCTCCTTTCCCTGTTGTCACCGTGCACACCTGCCCACCACCCTTGATGTCCTTTTCACTGTAGGAGAAAAAGTAGTCTCTGCCTGGAAGATAGGCTCAGAGCATAGGCCCTGAGGCTGTTGTTCTGATTTGACATCTGTGAACTCCTTTTTGAAAGTAGTGTTTTTGGTTTTGTTTTCTAAGGAGAGTACCCTATGTGATAAATACACATTTATTATGGTAGCCTCCTAATCGCACAGTGTTTATGAGCTTGTAATCCACAGTGGTGTGGATGAGTTGTACTTAGGGAATGTACTTGTGTGAGTAGAGGACACACTTGAGTGTGCACACACACTTTATTGCATAGCTTATAGAAAAATCGATAATAACAGTCTCCGGTGGGAAGGGAAAGAGTGCTGGCAGGGCCTGTGTCACAGGGATTCAGCACCATGATAAGATGGACGCCCCAGTGCCTCCGTGTCCTCAGTGCTCACTCAGGTTAATATGCATCGAGCATTGCCAAGGCTTTCCCCACAGCAGTAGCTGGTGGGTCTTTGCTGTGCCTGACTTTTCTCTAGCCTCTCCTATATAGCTCCTTCCAGAGCATCTTAGGACTCCCTGAGGTATTTGTAGTCATTGTCGGACCTTGAGGTGAGTTCTTCTGTCCTTAGAACAGGTAACATAGTGTTAAGCAGGTGTCCTTATGCCACTGTTTCTTGGAAAGTTTTTTTTAAATGCAGATAATGCTGGGCGTTGGTGGCGCTCACCTTTAATCCCAGTACTTGGGAGGCAGAGGCAGGCAGATCTCTGAGCTCAAGGACAGCCAGCGCCTCACAGAGAAACCCTATCTCAAGAAACCAAAAATAAAAATGAAGATGCAGATGCGCACACTGGGCGCACAGCTCCGGGAAGACTTTGGGGGAGACATCGTAATCTCATAGAGGCCGTCCAGGCCCCGACTCTACATTCTCACCCAGGATCTGAAAGTTTCACTTCTCGTGGAACGATTGTCATATACAACTAGTTCATAAAGAAGCTCTAATTGTACGTATTAAATTGTTATGAACCAGTTGTGAGCTAGTACCCCAGTGAGCTAAACTCCTATTTTGCACAGCACACCCTCTGAAAAATAGGAGCAATTCTGTGCGTAGGTGGAAGCGGTAAGATAAGCAGAGTGGGAGAGAGCGCTGGAAGGGTGGTAGCGCACAGAGGCGTGTGTGGTTGGAAGGGTGGCCAGCATATGGCGGTCAGTCAGTGTTGCCAACAGGCCAAGTAGAGTTATTAGTATTGACCTGAGCACTGTTTGGATAGAGTTTTATTTCCTGACGAGAGAACAAGAGTGGCGAAAGCAGATCCGAAGCCCCCAGAGGGGTGGAAGTGACGCGGCATCATTGCTCTTTGAAATGCTCTGTAGGAAGACTGTAGAAGGTAGGAGGCGATGAGGAAGCAGAAATTAAGATTTACCTGGTGGAATGTAATTTAGAGGGGAAAAAAATAGGATACTCTTTATTTTATTTTATTTTATTTTTCTGTTAGCCTGAGGAAGCAGGTGCTTTTCCTGCTGATGGCTAGTAGACACAGATGGCATTACAGTCACTGCCCCAGGAGCAGCTCGCTGTTGAAGTGGAAAGACTACTCCTATTTCAGGTTGCCTTCGTCATGCACACACGATGGGGGCAGCCCCAGCCACACTTTAATTTAGGGCAGTGTCAGCAAGGGAGTAGGGTTTGGCATACCCCATATCCAGTTAATTAATGTTTTTAAATCTAACACCAAAGGAAATCTGTAATTGCTAAATTTTGAAAAATTGACTGTGATACGTAGGGCAGAAATTGCTGCTACTACTACACACACACACACACACACGCACGCACGCACGCACGCACGCACGCACGCACGCACATACACACAACCTTCCTCTCTTTTCATGTTACTATAATAAACATAGCACTAGAAGAACTGTAAAGGGCCCGTGTCTGTAGTTAATGAAGGATTATTGGTATAAACTGCTCAGGAAGAATTTGCATTCCCAATAAAATCGATCAGTTTCACATATTTTGGGGAAAGAAGGAAATACTGTTTTCTTTTCTACTGGTCTTATAAAATAAGAAATCTCAGGGACTGGAGAGGTGCTCAGTGGTGCAGTACTATCTTAGTTGGAGCAGGACCTGAGTCTGGTTTCAGCACTCACATCACATGAGGAGACTCACAGCTGCATGTAAGTCCCTCTCTGCAGGGATCTGACCCCGCCCCCTCCCCCCACCTCTGCGGGCATCTTTGCTCACATGCATGTGTCACGAACACGTTAAAATAATTATAAAAATTAAAGGATAAACATTACTGGTGTCACTGAAAAGGCAGGAGAGTTCTTTTGCTCCTTTTTAATAAATTTAAAATTTTATAATGTAAGTTCAGTTTTCTCTTTGAATTATTTATATTTCAATTTTATTCTTTTACTAAAATATTTGTAGCCTGTTTGACATTTGCTTTCTCAAAGTGAAAATTTCATTTTTGAAAAACTATTGCTTAAGTTGGTGCGGTGGCATATGCCTGTAATCCCTGTTCCGGGAGGCAGAGGCAGGTGGATCTCTGAGTTAGAGGCTAGCCTGGTCTACAAAATGAGTCCAGGCAGCCAAGGCCGCACAGAAAAATCCTGTATAGAAAAACAAAAAGAGCTGGGTGGTGGTGGCGCACACCTCTTATCCCAGCACTCAGGAGGCGGAGGCAGGCGGATCACTGAGTTCCAGGACAGCCTGGTCTACAAAGTGAGTCCAGGACAGCCAGGGCTACACAGAGAAACCCTGTCTTGAAAAACCAAAAAAAAAAAAAAAAAAAAGAAAAGAAAAGAAAAAAAAGAAAGAAAGAAAGAAAAGAAGAAAGAAAGAAAGGAAATACCCTTGGTCATTAACTCATTTTAGACTGCTTTGTATTACATTTCACTTTGATTATGGGTTGTATACCTCATGGACAAAAATGCTCACACTATAAAGGTGAAAATCCATTTCTAAATTGTAAGCATCTTATGATGCATTATAAGTTAGAATAAACTTTCTAATGATCTACTGTGGTATTTTAATTTAAGTTTCTCTTCCACCAATAGAGAGCTTTCTGAATCCAGAACCTGGATTTACAGATTTCAGACTTGGGAAACACCATTCACCTTTAGTCGGAGACACTTTGGCCAGTGTCTTAAAGTGGCATTTCGTTCTTTATCCTTCCTTGGTCTGTTTCCACACTAACAGGGAAAAAAAATCTGAATCTTAGCTTTTTGTTCTGGTGGAAGGGGGAGTGAGGGTCAGGCTGTTCCAAGACAGTTGGCATTTCCTGCCAGTCTCTCTTTGTGAAAAGGTCATGTGCTGTATGGAAAGCCTGGCACTTGGCTCCAAACATCAACTTTAATCTGTCCTTTATGATTTTAACTACTACGGTGCTCTCCATCCGACCTCATAACAACAGTCTCACAGCCACCTTTAATGGAAATGGGATTGGGCTTTATTCACACTGTGTTGCCTGTGGAGGTGTCAGTGCAGTGGCCTGCCTGATCCAAAAAGCCTTTGGGAGGTTTTCGTATCTCCATCTTGTGTGTCACTAGTTTACGTGTTTCTGGGGTTTTGTTTGTTTGTTTGCTTGTTTTGGTGGTGGTTGTTGGGTTTTTGTGGTTTTTCAAGACAGGGTCTCTCTGTGTAGACTTGACTGATTTTCTTTGTAGACCAGGCTGTCCTTGAACTCACAGCTCTCCGCCTACCTCTGCCTCCCAAGTGCTGGGATCAAAGGCATGCGCCACCACTACCCCGGCTAGGTTATGTGTTTCTAAGAGTGATGGAAGGGTTAAATAAGTTCCTGGCACAGTATAATGGTAGGAAATGACCCCTTTAGGTGAAATTTGGCATGCTTTCTATAGAGCAGCTGTGGTGGGAGAGGAGTGAACACAGCACTATGTACTGGGGAGCCCCAGAGGCCAGGGGGGAGGCCAGGTCGCCTCTGCTTACTCCAGCTGAAGTACCTGAGCACTGACTGCTCCGAGACCCCACACCATGGTGTGAGAAGTCAAAGGCCGCAGCCATGAGCATTCATCATTGGGTGTGGTCATCTTCTGAGGCTGCTCTAATGCACACAGGTGTTTGCACAGTGAGGTAACAGCGAGGAAAAGGAAGTTAGCTGGGAAGCCTTCAAATTGGCGCCTGTTTTAGCTTTAAAGGGTTGACGGAGTTACTATCTGTTCTGCTTAGTGAACAGCCTGTACCTGAGTACCTCAGGCCCCGCAGTTCCGTAGGTATCTGGCTGGCCTTTGGCTTGTTTTCTGCCATTTCTGGCCTGACAATCTGCTGTTGAAATTTGGGTGTGTTTTTGCTTGTTTTGGGTTTCGTTTTGTTTTTTCATATAGTCAGCAAACATTTGGTTGTTGAAAAAAAATGTGGCTCTTTCCCCAGATGCCTCAATGTATGGAACTTAAAACCTCAGTCCCTTTGTAGGCCTGTAGTTATGTGTGCATCTAACTTAGAGCAAGCTGGTGGCTGCCTGCTCTCAAACATGAATGGGATATTCTGATTTTGCCAATTTGTTGTGGGGTTTGAAAGCAAATCCATTGTTTTTAGTTTAAAACAAAACAAAACAAAACAAAAATCCTTCTGTAGTATTCACGTCATGCCATCCAATCTCTGCAGGTGCTGAAGAGAAAATTTTGGAAGAGTTTAAAGAAACACACAATGCAGAGTCTCCAGATTTTCAGCTCCAGGCGATGATCCAGGCTGCTGGCAAGCTGGTGCTGATTGACAAGCTGCTGCCAAAGCTGAAGACTGGTGGCCACAGGGTGCTTATCTTTTCCCAGATGGTGCGCTGCTTGGACATCCTGGAAGACTATCTCATTCAGAGACGGTGAGGCCACCGCACACAAACAGCAGAAAGGAAGGACCGGACTCTTGAGTGTGTCACCTAGAAGTGACCTTTGACGCAGAGGTGGTTGAATGGAAGCAGTGCATCACCTCCCTTTTAAAGCCAGTTACACATAAGGGCGTCTTTACTTGAGGACTGGGGGGGCGGTGTGTTGTTGAGACAGGGTTTCTCTGTGTAGCCTTGGCTCTCTTGGAACTCCCTCTGTAGACCAGGCTGGCCTGGCTCACAAAGGTCCACCTGCCTCTGCCTCTGCCTCTGCCTCCTGCCACGGATTAAAGGCGTTCACCACCTCCGCCCAATATTTCTGTGTAGGGGTTTTGTTGCTGTTTGGTGGTTTTTTGTTTTGTTTTGTTTTGTTTTTTAATGTTGCATACTTTTGTGGGCAGTTTTCCCCTTATTCTTATTTCATTCAACTTGGGGAGAAAAGTTCTTCCTTAAAATTAAAATGTATTTTATCAGCTATTTTTAGATTTTAGCTATTTCCTTAAGAGGAAGTAAAATAAAACTTTTGAGTGTTAAGGCAATTGTATGGAAAACAATTCTGACCTAAAATTATTTATGGTAAATCCTTCCATTGTGTGAGTGCACATTCCATAGTGGAATACTTACTTTAAAGCAAAAAGGAGCGAGCATATGGGAGCTGTTTGTCAGGCCTCCTTGTATTTCCAGGTACCCATATGAAAGGATTGATGGCCGAGTCAGAGGCAACCTCCGCCAGGCAGCTATTGACAGATTCTCCAAACCTGATTCCGACAGGTTTGTTTTCCTCCTGTGCACAAGGGCAGGAGGGCTAGGCATTAACCTCACTGCTGCTGATACCTGCATCATCTTTGATTCAGACTGGAATCCCCAGAATGACCTCCAGGTAAGTGAGGGCAGGCTGCCACTTTTCATCCTCCAGTGACAGACTCTTGAGTCACACCAGTCAGTGCTCAACCTGTGTCTCCTGACCCTGCAGATCAGCTAGTGATCACGTGATGAGAGGAAACTCCTTAGTGTGTTAGTCCCCTTCTAAACTGCACCTTTAATCACGTGTGGCTTTCTCGAGTGTACGTTGATCACTTCTGGCTACTATAACAAAATGCCATGATTGGGCAGCTTAAACAATACCCATGCCTTTCTCAAGGGTCCGGAGTTGAAAGTGTGAGATCTGGACACCAGCAAGATTGGGTTATTGCTAAGAAACTGCTGCACACACAGATGTCTTCCTCCTGGCTCTTCTTAGAGGACACAATCCTGTTCATTAGGGCACCACCCTCTTGACCTAATTACCTAAGTCCCCACCTCTAAATCCTATCACACTGAGGTCAGCTTTCCAATACGGATTTAGGGAGAACACAGCCATGTATTCCACTGCAGCAGCCATTGGCTTTCTTTTTCTTCTAGGCTCAGGCTAGATGCCACAGAATAGGGCAGAGCAAATCTGTGAAGATCTACAGGCTGATTACCAGAAACTCCTATGAAAGGGAGATGTTTGACAAGGCCAGTTTGAAGCTGGGTCTGGATAAAGCTGTGTTACAGTCTATGAGTGGAAGAGAAAATGCCACCAATGGGGTAAGATGACACTGCCCAATCCATGTGTTCATTCCAGCTTCTTTCTGTATCCATCTGACTGTAAGAAATTATTTGGTAATTGGTTTTTATTATTTGTTTTCTTGAGACAGTCTCATTAGGTAGCTCTGGCTGGCCATAAGCACACAGAGATCCACCTGTCTCTGCCTCCTAATTTCCGGGTTTAGAGGCATCTGGCACCATGCTCCACTGCCTGTTTTTTGTTTTTTGGGTTGTTTTGTTTTGTTTTGTTTGTTTGTTTGTTTTTGGTTTTTTGTTTTTAACCTCAAAATTTTAAGCATATTTTGTTGCATTTTCTTTTTTTTTTTAATAAGTAAATACTCTTAAGATATTTAGTGTCTGTCTTAATTCTAAATGAGTTTGAATAATGAAACATTTTCCAAAATAGGTACAACAGCTTTCCAAGAAGGAAATAGAAGACCTTCTACGAAAGGGGGCTTATGGTGCCCTTATGGACGAGGAGGACGAAGGATCTAAGTTTTGTGAAGAGGATATTGACCAGATTCTCCTTCGGCGGACCCACACTATTACCATTGAGTCTGAAGGGAAAGGTTCCACATTTGCTAAGGTTCGAGTCCACCTAGAGGGCCAGGCCTTAAGGGCACCATGCTAGACAGAGGAGTCACAAAACAGATGCAGAACATCGGGTTTTCATTATGAGTTATAGGCCAGTTAATAATTTCCCGGCAACTCCAGCCCACAAAGCGGTTCTCTCTACGCTGGCTTCTTTTCTGTGCAGGCCGCCATGGCCTTGTTCTCAGGTGTTCTTTGCCAGTGCTTCCCTCTTAGCAATCTAGTTCCCTCATCATCTTCTCTTCCGACCCCAATTCCTGAAATGACCTGAAAGGATGATCAGGTCACTCTGTAATTAAGTCTTGCTCGTTTTCCCGCTAGCTACAGCTCCACATCCCTACTCACAGCTAAAATGTGCCCACTGCGTTCTACTCCAGCTCTCGCCACTGCCTCCTGCCACAGCTTGCACCATGCAGCCGTTCACCTTCTCCAACCTGCTCTGGCCAAGGATGCTCAGCACCCTGACTGTGACTTAATACCACGTGCTAGGATTCCAGTCATCCACACTGAGGCTCACTCTGCTCTTCAGTTTTGCCGTAAAGTGTGAGATTCAGAGCCTTTGACATACTATAGGTTTGCACAACCATTAGCACAGTCCTAAGTTTATAATGTTTCTCTTGCCTCAGAAATACCCATTAGCAGTCAGTCTGTCTTGTTTCACCCAGTCCTGCAGACCATATGTACTTTCTTAATAGCTCTGCCTGCCCTGGAAACACCATTATAAGTGGAATTATACAATGTGTGGCCGTTTGTGTATGCCTTCATACACTTACATGGTTTTCTTGAGGTTCGTCCTTGTTGTAGTATGTATTGGTAATTTGTTTATTTTTAACATGGCTGCTTGCAATGTTCTGCTGTACAGTTATCACTCAATGACCAGGTGACAGTAGACATTCCAGTCATTTATGCATTGCTAATGGATGGTGAAATGTGGGCTGTTTCTACTTTGGGACTTCCGATGAACACTTTCATAGTAGTTTTTGCTTGGACACATACGCTTCTCTCTCGAGCGTCTGCTGGGAACAGAGCTGCTAGAGGATGGTTTTCACTTTCTCAGCTCCCCAACCGGAACTGAACCTCTGGCCTCTCACATGCATGCTTGTCTTTTAAGGAACTAACAGGCTGTTTGTTTCTGTTTTTTCTTTTAAACAAGTTAGAAACATTTAAAGTTAGCATAGAAATAATGGGTTTCATTCTGGCATTTTCGTACACGTATCATTAGGCACTGTAAGTCCTCTCCCTAGTGCCCTCCATGCGCTTTGCATCCCCTCTGCTGGTCCCCTGCCACTCTGCAGTAGTTCCTTCTTCTGCCTTCATATCACATGTGTCCCACTATTCTTTATCCTGTTGCTTAAAATCTTTTTCTGTAGTTCTATGAACACACACGTGCACACACACACACACACACACACACACACACACAGAGTTTAGTTCATATATGAGAGAAAACTATGGTATTTGTCTTTCTGAGCCTGCCTTATTTTGCTTAGCATAATGGCTTCCAGCAACGTCATGCAAATGTCATGATTTTGTTTTTCTTTACGGCTAAATAAAATTCCACTGTGTATAGGTACAGCATTTTCTTTATCAGTTCATCTGTCGCTGGGCATCTAGGCTGGTTCCATTTCCTGGCTACTGTGAAGCAGAGGTGTGTAAGTGTCTCTGTGGTGTGTTGACTTAGGGTCCTTCCTTCAGGAATGTGATCTAGTGGCTGGGTTATATCACAGTTCTATATTTAGTGTTTTGGGGACCCCCCCCACACTGACTTCCACAGTGGCTCCATGAGTTTGCGCTCACACTGGACAGAATTCACTGTTTGCTCTCTTGGTGCTACTTTTACCTTCCGTTTCCCTGCTGGCTGAAGGTGTTGAACCCCAGCTCCTCCGTTACCTGAGCTTGTGGAGGCTCTTGTGGGCTCTGGACCCTCACAGCTTCCTGTTTCTTTCAGGATCTTTCCTCACACGCACACTCAGTATGTGCAAGACTAACACACGCATGCAGGCACACACACTGCAGTCCCTCTGAGCGACATGCGGATGCCAGAAATGGATATGGCAGTTTCTCTTGACTTCTTCTCTTGTGGTGTTTCATGTCTGCCTGTTGTCTAGCTCTACTAACCAGGCTTTTTGAAGACCGTCTTTTTAGGAAGTCTTATTTTCTTCGTTTAGTGATTATTTCTTGTATAAACTCCTAGAGCGGCGAACTCTAATCTCCACAGTAGACTGTGCGGCTATCAATCCTCCACCATGCGGCTCTACGCACAGTGGCATCCATCTTGAGTTTACCCGTTTTCAAATAGTTTATGCTTCCCGCTGGGTAGAGGTTGGTCAGTGTACAAGGCCGCCTTGCTCTGGCATCTGTCCTTATCAACCTGCCCATGGATACTTTTACTCGGTCTTCTCCTCTGGACCTTTGAGCATGGGCTCTGCTGTGAGCGTTTCTGCCAGCTTTCTTTTAATGAGTGCTCTAAAATGTGGTCCAAGCGTTTTCTTCTAGAGGAAACTATTTTTATTTTATTTTATTATTTTAGATCTGCTCCCAGAGGAACCTTGCTGGAGCCATGTGCAAGGCCTTTCTCAATTGTTTGCACTTTCCCACACCTGCGGTGGGTGTGAAAAGTATACAAGGGACACTTTTCATCTCTCTCCCATCCATTGTATTGTCTTGCACAAGAAGATGAACACACATATTCGGTGACTAGATGAATGGAGGCTGCCAGCATCCTGACTCAGAGAAACGCATCTCAAAGTAACGCATACATTTTCTTCCTTTTAGGCGAGTTTTGTTGCATCTGGAAATAGGACAGATATTTCTTTGGATGACCCAAATTTCTGGCAAAAGTGGGCTAAGAAGGCTGAATTGGACATCGATGCCTTAAACGGGAGGGTGAGTGAGAAGTCCCACCCAGACGGCTGCCTATCCTGACCTGAAGGTTGGTCTGACCCTCACTGCGTTTGCTTTCCTGTTAGAACAACCTGGTTATTGACACGCCGAGAGTACGGAAGCAAACCAGGCTGTACAGTGCAGTGAAGGAGGACGAGCTGATGGAGTTCTCCGACCTGGAAAGCGACTCTGAGGAAAAGCCTTGCATAAAGCCGCGGCGCCCCCAGGATAAGTCGCAGGGCTACGCCCGGAGTGAGTGCTTCAGGGTGGAGAAGAACCTCCTGGTCTATGGGTAAGGCTGGCTCACATTACAAACACATTTTATTTATCGGCAGGTAGACATCTGAGTTGTTGTAGGAAAACCCTGTTTGTGTAGATCTGTGTGGTTCCTCTTTAGTGTAGCCACACAAATGCCTCCGCGTTAATTTTCTGCAGCCTGTGGCTTCCTTTAGTCAATATGACCCACGTTCTAATTCTCCTGGGTATATATAGAGAGTTCACTAGAATTTATGAGTGCTAGCCAGCACCATAGGAATATTGGCAGCTCCAATTTACTTGTAGATTATTAAAAACTAAGAATGATGTAAAATTGCAAAATCTCTTGGCACTGTAATGTCACATAAACTTTATGACCATAGTTATCTGTTAATAGTTTTCTGCTGTAAAGACTTAGCAAAGGCAGAGACAGCTCTCAGGTACTTTTCCTCCCAACTCGTCCGCAGCATGAGGCCATCTAAACTTCATGAGTCTATGGGATTCCTTTTGCTGACTGCCAAACCACCATGACCCACATCCACTTTACATCTCATGCAACATTGGCACCCACACAGCACCTTGAGTGGCAGGTAGATAATAAGAATTTGCTCAAACATGCCTCCAATGCCCGCACTCAGGGAGGCAGAGGCAGGCGGATCTCTCTGTGAGTTCAAGGTCAGCCTGGTCTACAAATCAGGTCCAGGACAGCCAAGGCTACACAAGGAAACCTTGTCTCCAAAAAACAAACAAACAAAAAAAGAATTTGCTCACAGGTTGTGGGACTGAAGGCAGGTTCCATTAAAATAGAAACTGCCGCCAAAATGACTTTGACTGAGGCAATGCTGTCCTGCCTGTGGTGTTTCTTCTAGCGGCGAGGAAGGGGAGGGAGGGTTCTGCGTTTGGCCCTTGTCTGTCATGTAGATTCTTTCCTGTGGGTAGTCCTGAGTTCTGTTTGGGAGCTTTGCTTCCGCTTACTCCCCTGTTGCTCCTGCCCTTCTCATCCCCCAGTCCCCACCTACAGACCTGATCGGCCTCATGCCTGCCTTCCTTGCAGCACTCCTCACAGCTGCCCCCTCTGTACTCTGGCCTGCCTGTGTCATCAGTCTTTCTCCTGATGAGAGTCCCAGTCAGCATTTCCTTGAGGATGGGAGCTCTTTCGGTATACCTCAGTGCACAGAAGCACGGTGCTGCACAGATGTTTATTTGAAATGCACAAATGCCAGCCAAGGCCCATCCTGTATCTCAGCAACTCTGTTGGCACTAATCTGTGCACACTGGGCAGCTCTCCTGCCTCTATGCAGGACGGAGACTTTCCTAGCCTCAACCCTTTGCTCCCTGCACCTGCTTTCTTCTTTCATCTTGACAGTTAAAATTTTTCATGGAAACCTTAGGACTGTAACACACTAATAACTCCTAGTTCTAGAAAGGATGCTCAGGGCATTCTGTCTTTCAGTCACATCCCCTCCTCTTCTCACTCTTACTGTTGTGGTGTGAGCAACCACCATGTGCTGGGGTACTGGGCTAGAATACTCTCAGACAACAGGACTACCACTGTGAGCAAGGCACATGTAGCCCAAGGAAGGCAGGTAGGAAAGCAGAAATGGGAGTAGCAGTGAAGATGATGTGACAGGCAGCACTCTGCTAAGAGAGCAGAGATGCTCATCGTACACTGTAAGAAATAGCAGGTACTGCCCTCACACTTTGGGCACGAGGAAGGCTCACAGAGGGAGCCTGAAAGAGGAGCAAGCACAAGGCCTGGATTAGAGAAAGGTCAGAACAGCCAGGAAGAGCAGTGGTTTGGCAAGAGGCAGGCTATGGCAGAGGATTTTCTCTCTATTCTCAGAGCACGACTCTGAGTTACTACAGAAGGCAGTGGAGAGACTCTGGCTGGTGGCTCTGTCTGCTGCTGCCCCGAGGAAGACAGCTCTGGCAGCCTCTGCAGCCTGCACCTGTTTGTTGTGTAGTAGGTATTGCCAAGATGGAGCAGTACAACGGCTGTTTGTGTAATAACGGCCCGATGCGTTGCCTGTTTCCCTGTGCTTCGTCCTGCCTCCTGCCCTTTTTCTGGGAGGACCTGAGTCTTGGTCCAGCATCTTTCCAGAGTGGGAAGTAACCATTCCCTGTTGAAAAGGAGCCATAGGACTGTTAACACTAAACCAGTTAGTGTGGCATCTGTTTGTGGTGGGTTGACGTAGTGGGACTCTCCGGCATTGTAGCTATGATTTCTAGTAGGCACACTGACTTTAAGCCATCGTTCATTTCAGAAGCTTGGTCACCATAGGAATCGTCTGAGTCACAGTTGAAGGAAGCACAGCATGACAAACTCCAGTTTCTCTGGTGGCATGCATATCCTAAAGATGGCAGCCATAGCCACCAACAGCCCAGGGAAGCCATTAGCCACACGGGGTGTTTCAGTGGCTTTGTCATTCCCTCTGTAAGGAGGTATTCCTCTCCTAGCTCCAGAGGTGACCAGTGCCATTGTGGGTCCAGGATTTCCCAGTACTGGGGCCTGGCTGTCAAGGTCATGTCACGGTCATAGTTAGAGACCCCCCATCTGAATGCTGCCTCTCTGCTTTCCAGCTGGGGCCGCTGGACAGACATCCTGTCCCATGGTCGCTACAAACGTCAGCTCACCGAGCAAGATGTGGAAACCATCTGCAGAGCCATCCTGGTGTACTGTCTCAACCACTACAGAGGGGACGAGAACATCAAGAGCTTTATCTGGGACCTGATCACGCCCACCGCCGACGGCCAGACTCGAGCCCTGCTCAATCATTCTGGTGGGTCTGCCTTGCGTTCTTTGTGCTTCCGGGTCACAAAAGACTGCCAGAAACACCACCGTTTGGCAAAGGGCGGCGGCGTAGACTCTCACTTTTCCTACCTGCCCCTTACAGTATCTGCCTCTTGAGACTGTAATGTGCACTGTGAAGGCATCTGTAACTGTGGCCCTGGTGCTTGTAGGTCTGTCGGCCCCTGTGCCAAGGGGCCGGAAGGGGAAGAAGGTGAAGGCGCAGAGCACGCAGCCGGTAGTGCAGGATGCTGACTGGCTGGCAAGCTGCAATCCGGATGCCCTGTTCCAGGAGGACAGCTACAAGAAGCACCTGAAGCACCACTGCAACAAGTAGGTACCGGGCAGAGGCAGGCGCGCATGCGGAGTGTGTGGGGTGAGCAGGTCCACGGGTGTGCCGCTTGAACCCCTTTGTAAGGGAGCAGTGTGCTGCGTACGTAGTGCCCGGTGCTTGTCACCATCATCTAGTCATAACTCCCAACAGGCACCGTGTGCCCCTTAAGCAGTGGCTCCTCCTCGCCCTGCCCTCAGCCTCTATCCTGGTCACTTGTCCACTCTCAACCAGCTGTTTCAGGGGTTGTGTTCTGATGATTTTATTTGGTTGCAGTGCTCAAGAGCCATCCGTGTGGTAGGGGGTATCAGGATCTTTTTGAGGGATGAATACCATTCCATCCCACGTGTGCTACACTTGTTTATCCTTGCGTCCACTGATGGACATCTGGATTGTTTCCACATTTACCTACTGTAAGCAGTGCTGCTGTGGGAGTGCAGTGACCAGTTTGGAGATAATATATAGACAATTATGGTTCATTTTACGTGACTCCACCCTTATTGACTGCTTCCATTGGGGGCTCTGGAGAGTTTACATAGTGCTTTCGCTTTAGTTTTATCTCTGTGTAGACCCAGCTGGCTTTGAGTCCTAGAGCTCCTCCTGCCTCAGCCCCCTGAATAGCTAAGACTGCAGGCACCCACGTTTTTTTCTTGGCAGCTATTCTGTTTTATTCCCCCACATAACCACCAAGATGCAGGTCTCCAGCCAGAATAACTTACCTGAGTTTCTCAGTTAAGAACTGAGTGGGATCTGGTGACACACTTCCTCTCACCCACTCAGCCCCTTCCCGCCAGACCACAGAAGTCAGCCTCTTTGCCTCAGGCCTCTTGAGAGGCTCCCAATGGTCCTTTAGAGCATTTGGTGTCTTTGGAACTTGGTACTGTTGTAGCATGGCATTTCTTGCTAAACCTGTAGCCTGATCATCATAGCTCTCAGATAATATTTATGTCTTCGTGGCTTATCTTGACTTTGGGTTAGTTGCCTCCTAAGTTCTGGATTCACACAGAGGAAGGTACATGGTTTAATATAAGAACAGTGGCTCCTGTTCCCAGATCCTAGCATGCCTGCGGTGGTTTTTAATTTCTATTCTTCTCCCAGTAGCAATCTTCCATAAGGAGCCGTCCTCAGTACATGTGATGAAACTGGGGTGTCTTTCATTCTAGCTCAGAAGAACGTTGTGGTTCTGTGGTGTGGAAAGAGCTTGTCCCGTTGCCCTCTGCCTGTAGGCCATGTGTTGAGATTAAATATTGTCAAACATGAGGTACTATTGGTATTAGGTAGAAAAAATGAGACACAGTTGAAGGACATCCTAGAAAAATAACAAATTTGAAGATTGTGAGACCAGGCAGAGGGCAGGTTATCAAGTACTGTGTGCAGTCCTGGGCTTTGGGCCACAGTCACTACCGAGAGTGTGGACAAGGCCTGGGCGCTTGTTGGCTTCCTTGTTCGCCCATCACACAGTGAGCTCCTGGAGACCAGGAGCTGTGTCCTGGCCACCCTTTCCCTCCCTGGCTTTCCCTCTAGAAGAGAAGGGGGTGTTCACAGGAGTCAGTTCCACTCTACTAAACCTGCCCTGAAATGGAAGTCTGCTTTCTACCAAATGGAAAAGGAACCGTTAGGCTCCCTGCCTTCAGTCAAGAGTCCAGCCACAGGCAGAGGAGACTTCCTTGGAAAATACCGTTTCTGAGCATCTGGTGTAAGAAGACACTGGCCTGCAGATCCCTTAGCCTGAGGAAAGCAGTGCTAGCCACACCATCAGTTTTTCTCTCTGTGTGGCAAAGTCACTCTCTGAATTTAACAAGAGAAAGAATATTGAGGTAAAAAGACACTCCCCAAAATAACTGCTTATCTCGGTGTACATTTTAATACTTGCAACCTGGCAGTCCACCCAGAACCCACGTTGGTCGTGAGTGGATGACTCTCAGGCTAGGTGATTCACAGCATGTCTGCTGGTGCCAGTGCAGGAGGAAGATGCTTTAGTAAAACTGCCCCTGCCTGTCATTCCGGTGTTTTAGAGGCAAGTCAACAACTGTGTCTTGGGAGACATAGTTCTGAGTTGCTGGTGCTCCAGGTGTCTCTGTGACCTTGAATTTATAGCTCATCCTCTGTTCCCAACAGTGTTCACATCTGTAGTGTGGAAATGAGGACTTGCCCCATTTCATCACAGGGTTACTATGAAGACCAAATGAGCCAGTGGTTATAAATGAGAAACGTTGGTCCAGGGGTGATATGCAAATATGTGACAGGCTTATTCAGCTAGGGAAATAACACTGGAAGGTATCAACCTTCACCAAGAGGGTCATCTTCAGGTGTCAATCCCAGATGCACATGTGGACTGTCTAGCACAGATGACCTATAGGGTGTGGGGGGGGAGAAGTCACATTTTAGCTACTGAGGAAACACAAGCAAGATGGAAAATCTGGTGCCCTAAAGATGTCAATGGTTTTTAATGCTGATTCAGTAAAGGTGATTATCAATGAGTTGGCTACATTTTAATCTTGTAGTGTTTATTATTTTTAAACCACAGCTTAGGTCCCCTGATAATATAAGTTAGAAGTAATGTTCCCTGAGTAAGGACCCACCTCCTGCGCACCCCCACCGCCATCTTCCTTTCTCGGAAGCAAAGTTGTATAATCTGAAAAACCTGACATTCCATATTGAGGGTTTATTGTAAGGTAGTAAAACCAGATTTTATATCTCGTTTATTCCTACAACTTCTGATGTGCTTCCAAAAATGGTATTAAGGCAGCAGCTGAGGAAATTTTATGAGATAATGAAGCAGAACAGTTACTGAAAGCCATCTGCTCGGTTGTTTACAAACTTGCTTCAATACTTCAGAGGCAGTGGTAGGGTACGTGTCTAAACTCCACAAGCTGCACTAGGTAGAACTAAATGAAGTGCGCCTGGGCTGGGCCGAGCCCGCTCCCTCTCTGTGCAGCGTGAGCGGTTGCCAGGCAGGCCTGTTGGAAGCCAGCAGAAAGCACCACACAGAGGTGATTATGTGCCACCATCTGTCACGCTTCAAGCCTACCATACAGCATGGCTAATCAGCCTTGGCAGGATGATGGATGAACGGCAGCAGCTGCCAAAAGCCACTGTTGGCAAACAGCACCGAAGTTAAGAACTTTTCCCCCCTCTGTCTTCCTCTCCAGGGTCCTGCTGCGTGTCCGCATGCTGTACTACCTAAGACAAGAAGTGATAGGGGACCAGGCAGATAAGATCCTCGGGGGCGCTGACTCAAGGTTGGTGCAAGTGCACCTTTGTTCCGGCCCTCCGCAAGCCAACCCCGGGTGGCTGGGCAACTGCGTGGGTTGTGTTTAGAACCCTCCAGGCCATCAGTAGCTCACCTCCTTTTTCTGTCTTTAGTGCAAGTGTTTGTCCTCTCTGGGCTTGGGGATACGAGGAGAGCATGGGTGGGGCCGTTGGCATGTGCTTGTACGTAAGAGCTACTGATCCGAGGTGCGATACCATGGGATGAGGCTCACTTCTGGCTGTTGCCCGCTGCCCCTGGTCTCACTCACTGTTGCTGCTTCCTCCCCACCATATAAGATGCGCATTGTGAAAGAGGACACATGAGTGTGGCCTCAGCACATGGGACTAGGATGCATCTTAAATCCTCGTATTTAGAGTGCTTGCATACTGTCTTCCAGTGAAGCAGACGTGTGGATCCCTGAGCCCTTCCATGCTGAAGTTCCCGCTGACTGGTGGGACAGGGAAGCAGACAAATCCCTCTTAATTGGAGTGTTCAAACATGGTAAGGGCTGTTTCTGTTTGAATGCATCTTGACTGTGAAGCTTCATCTTTATTTAGAACTCCTTGCACACTCTTTTCCAAAGTCATAATATTAATGTGGCTCGTTCCAAAGGACTCTTGGCGTCTACCATTTTTCTGTGCTAAAAAATCTAATATGAACTGTAAATATCAGATGCTGTTTTTGAATGTTTGTTGAGCATTTGAGAAGAAAACATTTCTTTCTTGGCTGTAAACAGAAGCCAAACCATATTTGTTTTAGTAATAGCCAAGTTGTGCCGTAGCTTTCCCGAAACTTTGCTTCCAGAATGGCTTCCCTAGCTAACTCTGCCAGCCAGTGTCAGAGTGGACGGTGGGCTTAACCTCTGCTATTAATCTGTACAAGTGCCTCCTGGGCTTTGTTCCAAGCAATATTTCACAAATGTCAGTGCTGAGGACTTGCCGCTCCCCTGAGTGGGACGCAGCCTTGTTAACTTTGAAAGGCTGGGGATGCAGAACTGGCATGGTCTATACAGTGAGTGGTGTCTGATTATAATCCCAATTCTCCAGAGGCCGTGGAGGTATTCTCAGCAGCCCAGCCTGACTAAAGGGGAGAGTGATGGCTTATAAAACCTTTCCTGATTACAGTTTGGCTTGCGGCTCTACAGCAGTTAGGAGCGGTGTGTTGCAGTACACATCCTGATTGAATTTGTGTACTCCAGCCGTGTTTTGTGAGCTCGGCCTCAAAATCATTTTCCCGCAGTGCGCTGTTGGGATCTGCCATTTTCCATCTAGTCAACTTGGGCAGTCAAAAAGCAAATTGCAGTTTGAAAACCGTAGAGGGAACAGTGTCATCTTACTGACATGCATCATCCTAAACCTAATAAGACAGGTTCGCTGGCCTTACGTAGATGGGGATTTTTCAGCTAGCCATGTGAGTTCCTAGAGGACCAAACCTCCCAAGGTGGGGGAGGGCGATGAGAGTAGACTTGGAGAGCAACCCCTGCAGAGGTCATAAAGAAACGTTGCGAAGCCTTTTAAATGTCAAGAAAAATTAGATGTTGGGGTGGGGGGCGGGGTAGATAGGGTCAGAAACCCTCCCTGGCACCCTGCACTTGTCCCGACCCCTTTTCTGTTTGTGTTTGTGGTCATTCGTTCAGTAGCATTCTCCCAAGCATAAATTGGCCCAATGAGAGCCTACCTAGAATGCACGAGGTCTGACTAGTTCAGCAGCAATGATGGTCTTTTCCGGGAAGCAGACTGGCTGTGTTGTGGCAGGGCTGTGGTTTTTGACAGTGATGGGGTCTTCCTTTGTTTCTGTGCGTGTCCTCTGTGTGCTGGTGGGCACGGCCCAGGCTATGAGAAGTACAACTCCATGCGAGCTGACCCTGCACTGTGCTTTCTGGAACGAGTCGGTATGCCGGATGCCAAGGCCATCGCTGCTGAACAGAGAGGGACAGACATGCTAGCAGATGGTGGTGACGGGTAAGAAGGACATTCTAAAATTTTAATAAACTTTATGTCAGTGTTACATCTACTGGCAGGGCTTAATTCTTGGGCTGCACTCTCACTGTTGTGTCTGGTTTGAGCTTGATGCTCACCAGTAGAGCCTGTCGATATAGCATAAAACTATTTTAAACAAAGTACATTAAATAAACACACACACACACACATATATATATATATATATACATACATACATACATACATACATACATACATAGTTGTGTCCTTTGGTGGGAGACACCCTTGGTAACCATGCATTTTAAATACTGGTAGAATCATTTTTCAGTGTCAGACCCAAAATCAAAAGTAGTGTTAGGTTGACTGTTGCTCTTCCTCTCTCACCTCCTTATGTGCTGATGTGATTTAAACAATTGTTGGTTTTTGTTTGTTTGTTTGTTTTTTTCATTTTACACAGTGGAGAATTTGATAGAGAAGATGAAGATCCAGAATATAAACCAACCAGAGCACCATTCAAAGACGAAATAGATGTAAGACCTTGAGTGTGTTGGCTTTTACAGTGCTGGTAACATACTGTATACCTGCTTGGGACTTGTTTGGCTTTGTAGATAATGGCCTTTCATTAAGAGAGAAAATAAAATCAAACCCCAATTGAAAATAGCTCTATTTCTTGCATTGCTTTCAAGGAATTTGCGAATTCTCCCCCAGAGGATAAGGAGGAAGCCATGGAGATGCACAGCACAGGTGAGGCTGCGGGACAGCTGGCAGGGCTGGGAGGACTAGCTGCGCAGCCCGAGGTCCAGCAGCTGGATCCTATGCCATGACATGATGCCATGTCCCACAGGGCAGTCTTCCGCACGGACCCTTCCCCTGGGAATCGTGTTGATCCTTACTTATGGCTTCCATTACATTAATTTCTTTGATAGAACTTTTTGATTAATATAATTGACCCACGTCCTTATGGTCATTGTTTAGTGGAGAATGTTAAAGCCCTTAAAACATTTTTTAGTGGGAGGAAGGCGTTTGTCTTCATCTGAAATGTTTGTGTGGACTATTGAACCCTGTACCCAGTATAAAATAATTAGATGATAATTATGCGCTTGTTATAGTCAAGATTATCATTGTAAGTGCATTCGTAGGAGAGACTGGTTTTCACTGTGTTAAGACCGACAAACTGCCCCCTCCCCTGAAGGAGTTAAAAGTAAATAGTTTATAAATTCTTTATGCTATTACTGCTTATTTGTATTTGAAAATCTGAGTGTGGCAGAATGGCCTTTCCCACCCTGTCTTCTGAAGGCTGATGACTCATCTTTTTCTGTTGGAAAGTTGTCTGTGCTGTGAGAGTGTAGGCCGTGTTTCAGATTTTTTCCCCCCCACTTCCCCAGGGAAGCACAACGAGAGCAATGCTGAGTTAGGTCAACTTTACTGGCCGAACACATCAACCCTGACCACGCGTCTGCGCCGGCTCATTACTGCCTATCAGCGCAGCTATAAAAGGCAACAAATGCGGCAAGAGGCCCTAATGAAGACAGACCGGCGCAGACGGAGGCCTCGGGAGGAAGTGAGAGCGCTGGAGGCGGAAAGGGAAGCTATTATATCCGAGAAAAGGCAAAAGTGAGTTCTTCTTCGCCTTTCTCTTGGTGTCCCCACCCCATCCCACCCCCATCCCTGGTGCTTTCTCTTCCCTTCTCTGCCTGGCCCACAAGAAGCAGTTGGTCACACCAGACAGTAGCAACAAAGAAAGGCCTGGTGCCTGGAAGGTGTCCGACCCTCAACCTAAATAAGTCCCGGAGACATGCTCTGGAGGCAGGGAAAAGACAGAGTTTCCTGGATGCCTGTCTCCTGAGTGTGGTGTGAGCCAGGTCTCCTTTCCCACAGGTGGACAAGAAGAGAAGAAGCTGACTTTTACCGTGTGGTATCCACCTTTGGGGTTATTTTTGACCCAGTGAAACAGCAGTTTGACTGGAACCAATTCCGCGCCTTCGCCAGACTAGACAAAAAGTCCGATGAGAGTTTGGAGAAGTACTTCAGCTGCTTTGTGGCCATGTGCAGGCGGGTGTGTCGAATGCCCGCCAAGCCCGAGGATGGTAGGTACATGAATGACAAGCCACACTGTGCTACGGAAGTCAGGGCCATCGCGTGCAAGTTAGAGAGGGCCTGGGGGCTGTCCAAGTGACCACCGTGCTTCCTGTTACAGAGCCACCTGACCTCGCCTCCCTCATCGAGCCCATCACGGAAGAACGAGCATCCAGGACGCTGTACCGCATTGAACTGCTGCGAAAGATCCGAGAGCAGGTCCTTCATCACCCGCAGCTGAGCGACAGGCTGAAGCTCTGCCAGCCCAGCCTAGATCTGCCTGAGTGGTGGGAGTGTGGACGGCACGACAGGGACCTGCTGGTGGGTGCTGCTAAGCACGGGGTCAGCAGGACAGACTACCACATCCTCAATGACCCCGAGTTGTCCTTCTTGGATGCCCATAAAAGCTTTGCTCAAAACCGTGGGGCCAGTACCGTCTCTTCTTTGAATGCTCTGGCCGTGGGCTTTGGCCAGACTCCTCCAGTCATTTCCTCAGCTCATGCCCATGAAGAGAAGGTAATGGAGCAGGCTGATGGCAAGGCAGAGGAGTGTGAACATTCTCCAGCCAAAGAGAGGTCAGATGGGAAAGAGGACGAAGAAGAAGCTGGTGGGGCCAAGGACAGCAAGCAGGAATGCGAGGCCGAGGCCAGCTCTGTGAAGGGTGAACTCAAAGGGGTGGAGGGCAGTACAGACCCTGGGTCCAAGTCTGTCTCAGAGAAAGGCTCAGAAGAGGATGAAGAAGAAAAGCTGGAGGATGATGATAAGTCGGAGGAGTCGTCACAGCCAGAAGGTAATGCCCGGCTCCTGTCACTGTCCTGGTCCTCTGGCAGCTTACCGTGGGGCATAGCCTTTGTGTGATGGCATACCTTTTTTTAAAATTGAGAAATCCAGGGTCTTACTTTGTAGTTCTGGCTGGCCTAAGATTCACAGAGATCCACCTGCTTCTGCCTGCAGAGGGCTAGGATTATGGACATGTACCCCCATGCCTGGTGCCTCACTCAAGCACTCTGTTTTGTAAAGGTCATTGATGGCTAGGCATGCTGACATGCACTTTTAATTCTAGCATAGCTTGGTTTATATACTGAACTCCAGAACTATGCAATGACACCCAGCCAATCCCCCCCCCCCCATCCCCCAGAGTAATGAATGTCCATTTTCCTCTGTGAAGCAATAGTTTCAGTTACGGGTACCTGTGTTCGTCTTCATACTTTAACCTGTAAACATACTTCAGAGACTGTAAACTCAGAGCAGCTGTGCACACACCAGTCCCTTCCGGGGTAAGGACAGAAGTTAGCTTCATAGTCAGGTATGCTTAGAATTCCATGCAATGTTAAATTTGGACAGATGAAGAGAGTCACTGAGCAAATACTAATTATTTCAAAATACATGATGATTGATCAATAGCACATTTTCCTTGTTACAGATTGTGCTAACCAACACAAAGTAGAAACGGCACCACATCGGACCTTGTCCTGTATCATAGACAGAAGCTCTTGGGTCAGAAACACAGCTAGCCTTCAGCACCTATAAGATTTACATAGTGTAGTGGCATGTGCTTCCTACTTTAGCACCCAGGAGTAGACAAACAGAGGGATCACAGGTTCAAGCCCAGCCTTAATGGTATAATGAGTCCGAGAACTTCTTGGGCTACATAAGACCCTGTCTCTGTGACCACAAAGAATTTATCAACAAGATAGAAGCACCATCTACATTAGTGGGCTATTGTAAGCTTTAGGCAACACAAGCATGAAAAAGACCCCGTGTCTTTGTAGGTGTATAGTGGGCAGTCGATAGAGTAGAGCTGGGTGGTACTCCTGTTTGGGTCGCCGTCCTTTCTCAGCTTGGGCTTCCGTGTATTCTGGCTGTGAGTGCTGCACGTGACTCATCTCTCAGCAGGAGCTGTCTCTAGAGGGAAGAATTTTGATGAAGAAAGCAACGCTTCTATGAGCACGGCTAGGGATGAGACTCGAGATGGCTTCTACATGGAGGATGGAGACCCCTCGGTGGCTCAGCTCCTGCACGAAAGGACATTCGCCTTCTCCTTTTGGCCCAAGGTTGGCAGGATTTTGTTGCTATGATTGCTTTGTTGACCAAACCAAAGAGCAGGAAGAAAAATCTTTGTAGCTTGATTTTTTTTTTTTTTCAAGTAATTTGAAGTAAGCATTGTTGGAGCATGTGAAGAGTGGAGAATTTTCCTTTATTTCAGAAGAACGGCCGGGAAGAGCCCAGATGAAGAAACACTAAGAATACTTCTGTGATGAGATTTTTTAAAAAGATTGTGTAGTAGATAGAATAAACAGAGCCACTGATCCTCTTTGGTGCTTAGGGTGCTTCAGTCTGTCTGTCGTGTTGTCTCATAGAAGCTATGGGTTTTCAATAGATTTGACGAAATGGCAAGTGTGGAACTTTGAACCATGGTAACTTTTAAAAGACTAAGTAAAGCTTTTAGATTTGAAATGATGTATTTGAAAACCCACTGTGTTCTCAAGTCCAGAGGAGGGTGGTGTGGACCCTTTTGTCTCCATTCATCGTGAGGTCATCCCAGGTGTAGCTATCTGTAACTCAAGGCAAAGGAAAGTTGCTCTTCGGTTAGGGAGCATAAATCTTTAAAGTGTTCTCTGTGCCACTTAGGTCTGTGTCTCTCAAGGCAGGGAGGAGTCATCCTAAGCTCCAGGACAGGGCCATGTAGGCTAAAGCAACACCCCACATTGGCACACTTGAGGTGACTCATCCCAGGCTACTCTTCATGGTGTTAATGTAGCTACCGAAAAGGTGACATTCTTGTCTGAAGGGTGTGCTGTCAAAGAGATTTTTTTTTTTCTGTTCTCTGTGTCCCCTTGGTTCCTGGCTTTACTAATTCCCCACATTGAGTCTAGAGAGGAGTGTCTCAGCTAGGTCAAAGGGCTGGAGTCAGAGGCACTATTAGTCTGTGGAAACTTTGTCTGCAGAGCTGTAATTAGAAAATTCTAATGTGCACGCTTCAATGAAATTTGGTGCGATAATAGGTGGGGAGCACAGACTGACATCCATTAGGTGTTCCTAGGTTGCTGCCCACTTCATAACACTGAGCTTTATTAATAGTGACGCTAATGATGTCCCCGTTCCCGGGCCACACTGCACTCTGGCCTGTGGATCTGAAGGGCCAGACCCTGACATGCTAAGTGCAGGGGCTCCATTGAACCCACGGTGTTCTTGGAGCCTGACTGAGTTAGTTTTTACAGTCTGCAGTTGTTCTGAAGGTATTGTTTACTTGCTGTGCTCCTTGTTTCATGCCATTCAGTGTGCATAGTTGACAGTAGTACTTTTTCTTATTAGAGCATCTAGAACATTCCATCAGAACCAAACCATTTTGATGGATCTTGTCGGTTTACTTCTTGCCCAAATAGTTGGCTTTACACGTTTCATGTTCTTCAGCATCCCAGTGGACGTGTTTATCCAGTAATTTAAAATAGGTCTTTGCTACAGATTTCCTGTGACTCTTCCCCCCGTTTAGGACCGTGTAATGATAAACCGATTAGACAACATCTGTGAAGCTGTCCTGAAAGGCAAATGGCCAGTAAATCGGCGCCAGATGTTTGATTTCCAGGGCCTCGTCGTCCCTGGTTACACACCCTCCACCGTGGACAGTCCCCTGCAGAAGAGGAGCTTTGCGGAGCTCTCCATGGTCAGCCAGGCCAGTGTCAGCGGCAGCGAGGATATCACGACTTCTCCTCAGTTGTCCAAGGTGAGCCACCGTAGTCTGCCTTTGTGGTTGAAAGGAAATTTCTGGGGATTTTAACTGATTTGGGAGCCTGTGCTCACTAGTCTGACTGTTTGACTGTGTTGCCCATATTGGCCTCAAATCGTGGACTCAGACAGGCATCCTGCCCCCAGCCTCTTACAGAGCTGGTACCACAGGCTCACATCGCTACAACCAGCTGACTAGTCAGATTTCAGAAAAGATGATTGTTGTTTCCATAGCTGTGGCCACCAGAATAGAACGTTCAGTTCTTTGGTGGTCTCGTTTTTGTTGTTGTTGTTTGTTTGTTTGATTGCTTTTTCCTAACTCCAGCCCCCAGAGCAGATAAAGGTTTGGCCCATTGCAACTCTGTTCTCTTGGGACTTTTCAATAGGATGATGCCCTCAACCTGACTGTCCCTCGCCAACGGCGGCGGCGAAGGAGGAAAGTTGAAATAGAGGCTGAAAGAGCTGCCAAGAGGCGAAATCTCATGGAGATGGTTGCCCAGCTTCGCGAGTCTCAGGTGGTCTCGGAAAATGGACAAGAAAAAGTTGTGGACTTATCAAAGGCCTCAAGAGAGGCAACAAGTTCTACCTCAAATTTTTCATCTCTTACTTCAAAGTTTATCTTGCCTAGTGTTTCGACACCAGTGTCTGACGCCTTTAAGACTCAAATGGAACTGCTCCAAGCAGGCCTTTCTCGCACACCTACAAGGCACCTGCTCAACGGCTCCCTGGTGGATGGAGAGCCCCCCATGAAGAGGAGGCGGGGCAGGAGGAAAAACGTGGAGGGCCTCGACCTACTCTTCATGAGCCACAAACGGACGCCCTTAAGTGCAGTAAGTTGGGCATTTACTCCCACTATGTGTGCCCCTATTGACAGCCAGCCCTGGGCTGCTGACCGCACTTCTCTCAGTGACATCACACTGAAGCTGGCTTCTTCCACCAGAGAAACAGAATTACAATGAACAGAGCCATGGTTCTGAGCCAGGGAACTGTGTTGATCGCTGGTACAGATCACTCAGCCTGAGCCAAGGGCAGCATGAGGATTTAGTCTTCCCAAGGTTCTAACATATCGATTACTCCAGAAAGAATAGCACAGGGCAGAAACATGTTTTTCTGAACATATAGTTGTTATCTCTGAATTCTTGCAGAAATGGTTCTACTCTCAGAAATACTGATGTTAGGGGCTGGTATCGGCTAGGCTAATATAAATGCTTCATGTCATGTCTCTGATTTGTACTCATATACCTAACTAGTGGCTTGGGATGCCCTCCCACCAGTAACTAGTTGTCTTAGAAATCTGAGTCTTGCTAGTTGGAAGTCCATGGAATTTTAATTAGAAGGAAATAAAGTGTAGTATAATAAATTCCCTTTGCCAAACTTCCTCAACCATATCACCCCAAAAAGGGAACCTCTGACTCTGATGGCAAGGATTTCACCCTGAAGATCTCTGACATGTGCTCCAGGAAGGGTTGGGGACTTCATATCCTGAGCTATTGATTCTGAAGCTCCAATCAATAGAGCCACATTGCACTGGGTCACTGTGAACCTCTCAATGGGCAATGGGGCTGTTTTGAAAAAAAACAACAACAACAACAAAAAAAAAAACCTATGGTCTTAAATGAAAGGACCATGGCTGTTCTTCGGGCCTAGCTGTTCTAGTATTTGCATGCATACTCCTCTGTCATAAGACAGGATCTCACTGCAGCCCAGGCTGGCCTGCAGCTTAGAGACATCGCCTGCTTCTGCTGCCCTGAGCACTGGGATTAGAGGCATGCGCCACAGTGCCCGGAACCAGTTACTTGAGGCTAGAGAGAGGCTTAATCATTTAAAAGGAGGAAAAAGCATACTTGGGAAATGGGAAAACAGCAGTAATGGAAATTGTTAGCCCCATAGTGGGTTATAAAGAGACATGTCCATACAGGTTAAGAGTTAACATTAATGTTAGCGTAAATCTAAGAGAACTCTTTTTTTGTTGTTTTGGTTTTTGGGCCCCCCCCCCCCCCCCCACCGAGACAGAGTTTTTCTGTGTAGCCCTGGCTGTCCTGGAGCCAGCCAGGCTGTAGACCAGGCTGGCCTTGAACTGAGAGATCTACCTGCCTCTGCTTCCCCAGTGCTGGGATTAAACGCGTGCGCCACCACCCATCAGGAACTCTTTTTTTTTTTTTTTAATATTTTTTTTTCATATGCATTTATATTATTACACATATATACAATAAACTACCTATAGCAAGAAGGACCATGACACAATCAGGAATTATATAAATGTTACATTCTTAGTGTTTTGGCTTTTTGTATTGGCAGCCTTGAGGAAAACATCTTTCCTATCTTGGTGAGTCTAAAATTCTGAATGTAAATCAGTATCTATCCTATCATCATCATCAACTTAAAACATCTATCTAGACCTAAAAACATCTTAACTCCTAAACAACTAAACTTAACTGTAAAACGAAACTTTCTAGTCTTCAACCCCATCAGAGACCTGAAAAGGAATAAAATTGATTACCTGAGTATGCCAGGAGTGCAGGTTAGTAGCTTTCCAAATGAGAAGATGACAGAGACAGTTTGCTACCTGAATAGTTACCCAAAACTCTCTGTAATATTGGAGCATCTTCTTCAGCCTTCTGGCCCAATATATCTGACAGACACATTTGTGAGGCAGGAGCTAACTGTCTTGGCAGAATTTGGCTGTAGACTCTGCCTGCGTGCAAGCTTGCCCTTTTTTAGGAAGAACTCTTAATAGATGTTAGGAAATGTATTTTTAAGGACTGTTTTCTTTTAACTGTCAGATTCTGTAAATTGGAGATTCCCTCAGTTATTGAGGCTGGCTTGTTGTATATGAACAAGAGATGAGGAAAATGTGGAGTTGGCATAGGTGTGAGGACCAGCAAAGTAAAGTATGCTGCTCACAGTTTCCTGTCCACATTGCAGCTCCCACTGCTGTCACAAAGGACCAGGGTGCATCCAATGGCGTCACCAGTGCTGACTGGTTTCTGTGCCAGGCATTGGGATTTGAAGAGTAAAGTCCTGATGAAACAGGATGGGTGTAGAAAAGTCAGTGTTGGGGTGAGATGACAGAAAGTATAATTTTGCGTATTCTCCAAGTAAAACATTCAAAGTGTTCCAAATTCTGAGACTTTTGAACACCAACAGAATACAGTAGCTAACATCCCACAACTGACTTCGCATGAAGGGCCACGGTTAAAACATAGCTGCAGAGCAGGCAGAATGAGAATGACTCAGTGGGGAAAGGCACTTACCACCCAAGTCTGGTGACTTCATTTTGACCCGAGAATAGAAGTGCATAAAAGTGGAAGAAGAGAAGCAGCTCCTCAAAGCTGTTCTTTGACCTCCACATATAGCATGATACTTACATGCACACATTTGCGCACACATATACACATCAATCACACGTGCATACTTACAGTCAATGAAAAAAATTAAAAACACAGTTGCATTGAAAATATTGCATCAAGCCAAGCAGTGGTGGCACACAGTTTTGGTCCCAGCACTTGGGAGGCAGAGGCAGGTAGATCTCTGAGTTTGAGGCCAGCCTTGGTCTACAGAGCGAGTTCCAGGACAGCCAGGGCTACACAGGAAACCCTTGTCTTGAAAAACAAACAAATCCATAAAATCTGCTTCAGGTTATGTGGTTAAGATATACATAATCATAAAATGAATTCCTGTTTAGACCTGAATGCCAGCCTCAGGATGGCTGACATCCTGGTCTTAGGTGTTTTGGTGACGTGTCACTTCAGTGATGTGTCATAGCTATGTGTGTGTGCTGGGACCAAGGCAACGCTCCCAAGGAAGGCTTGGAGGGGAAGGAAGGAAGTTGGGGAACCTGTAAGGAAATTTCCCCAAAGGTAGTTAGTTATCTTGTTGGAGCAGAAGTACTGGGGCAAGAGAGCACCTCTCACGTCTTCGCTGGGGAGTTTGAGGAGGAAGTCACGAAGATATGAAATGGTTATAAAGTAGGATGCAGGTTGTGGAAAGCCTAGAATGCCAAGTTGAAGAACGAGGGGGCGTCCTGAATACATCGGGGGACCGGTTACTGAAGTAGCCTAACTAGGGGACTGGCTTGATGGCTGCTTTTGAACCAGGCAGAGATACTTAAAAGCACACAGTATGGTGGAGCACATGGAGGTCAGACTGAAGAGTCTTGGAACCTAGAATGAGGGAAAGTGTAATAATACAGGAGAGAAGGGAAGCCCTGGGGATGGAGAAGTGGATGTCTAAATGTTGCAAGGACAGCATTTAAGGACCAATGGCAGGATGAGGGTGGGTTGTTAATTTCCGATGTCTCTACATCTGCCTAACATGAATTAGTGCTCTCCCAACAAAATCACACTCCTTAGAGTGCCCATAAGTCAGTTATAAACTGGTGCTTGTTGGAGCAGTGCCCAAGGATCCTGGTGAGGCCACTTTTCACACACCTCTGGCTCACACTGCCACATAGCTGATTGGTGTAGTCCTAGTGGCTTGCTTGGCCCTTTGGACTTTGGGGTTCCTACAGAAGAGTAGGTTCCTACCTTGTGAGAGACCTAAGTGGCATCTTCTATTTTGAAAGCCATCCTAAAAGGGACACTGTTTCAGATAGCTTCTCCCTTTCTGATGAAAGATCCTTTGGGCTAGCAGGGTACTTTCCTGGAGTGGAGCACCCTCCGGATGCCATCACGTGACAATTCATATCACTGTCCACTGTCTGCAGGAGGATGCTGAGGTGACCAAAGCTTTTGAAGAGGATATAGAGACCCCACCAAGAAGAAACATTCCTTCTCCTGGACAGCTGGAGCCTGACACACGGATCCCTGTCATAAACCTTGAAGATGGGACAAGGCTGGTGGGAGAGGACGCACCTAAAAACAAGGACTTGGTTGACTGGCTGAAGCTGCACCCGACTTACACTGTTGACATGCCCAGTTACGTACCAGTAAGTACTGCAGAGTCGGGCTGTGAAGCCTCGCTGGGCCTGCCTACCTGCTTCTCATCTGAGGGAATTGTTTTGTTGGGTTTGGTTTTGGTTTTTTAGAGACAGGGTTTCTCTGTGTAGCCTTGGCTGTCCTGGACTTGCTTTGTAGACCAGGCTGGCCTCGAACTCACAGCGATCCACCTGCCTCTGCCTCCCAAATGCTGGGATTCAAGGTGTGCGCTACCACGCCCAGCTCTGAGGGAATTCTTAACAGCTCCCTGCAGCCCCTGTCTGTGGCTCAGGTGTCTCTAGGTTCACACATGTTCCAGGTTTCTGCTGCAACTTCTACGTTAGAGGAACCAGTTACAGTCTGTCCTACTGAAGGACACCCGCCCAGTTATTTGTAGATGTTTGTTACTCGCTGTCTAACTTTCTCAGCATGCTTTTCTCACTTGCTCCAGCTTCCAGATGTCTAGGCTTTGGTGTGACAATCTTGAGTGCATTTCCTTGGGCTTCAGAGAGTTCTTTTAAGCACTTAAGCCTTGTGTTTTATGCTAGACGTCGCGCACTGTCTCCATGTGCTGTGTCTTATAGAGCACTCTCTAGCTGGCAACACACATCTCTTACATCCTATGCTTTTGTGATTGATATTTTTTTAAACATTTTATGCTTTTTCACTGGGTTCAAGCTAGCTCCTCTCTTGCTACTAAGAGCTAACCCCCAGCCTCTGCACTTAACAACACCTCAAAGACAAAAATCTCATGTAGTCATTTAGGGTATCATCTCTGCGTTCACTGACTAGAAATAAACAAAGGTCCTATATAAAGTTTCTCTCAAAATACTGTGAGTTGCATAAATATTTGAAGACACTCCCCCTCCTCTTTGTTCTTGGTGCTAGGAACTGAACCTGGGTGCTCAAAAAGGCTGTGCAAGTATTCTGCCACCAAGTCACACCTCCATCCCTTCACAAAGACTTGAAGAGAATGTCTCAGTTAAGTAGATTCTCAAAGACTGGAGAGTTGGCTCAGTGGGTAAGAGCACTTGTTGGCTCTTACAGAAGACCAGAGTTCAGTTCCCAGCACCCCTATGGTGACTCACAACCCTTTGTAACTCAAGTCCCAAGAGCGTATCAGGTCCTGCTCCTGACCTTTGAGGCACTGAGCACACATGTAGTGCACATACATACATATAAGCAGAACACTCATATGTAAAAATAAGTGAATCTTAAAAAGGTTTTAGGTAGATTCTCAGAGAGTTCCTCTTTGATGGACCAGTCAGTGTTGAGAGATCCTTTCTCTGAACAGCACAGTTTCTGCTAAGTAAAATAATTGTTAAAACAATACCTGAACCTGTTCCCCTGGGCATTTATTTGTAGGAGGGGCCAGTACTAAACACAGCCTCATGAAATGCATCCTTTTCTTTTGCAGAAGAATGCAGATGTGCTGTTTTCCTCGTTTCAGAAACCGAAACAGAAACGACATAGATGTCGAAATCCTAATAAATTGGATATAAACACTTTGACAGGAGAAGAAAGAGTTCCTGTTGTTAATAAGCGAAACGGGAAGAAGGTAAATGCTGGGGAAGGGCTGGTGAGGATGAGGAGTCACGTTTTTTCTCGAGCTTGTGTGTGTTCCTGTGCACCCCCAAAAGTGGGAGATGAGGGGAGTGGGGAGGGAAGCCCCTGTGGCGTTCAGATGCTCACCTGGTGCATCTTCCCAGATGGGTGGAGCCATGGCCCCTCCAATGAAGGACCTGCCCAGGTGGCTGGAGGAGAACCCTGAGTTTGCAGTCGCTCCAGATTGGACCGATATAGTCAAGCAGTCTGTGAGTATACGATCCACATAACACGGTGCCTGAGTATTCGCTATCCTGTTGGCTAGTGGCTGTCCACTCGTAGCTTAGTCTCAGCTTAAAAGAATTGCTATAATGCACCCTTTCCATACATCATTCCATACATAACCGGTGTGTCATATTTTACACACATCACTAATTGGAAGTGAACCGATTTGTCAGCTGTGATTTAAAAATACTATGCAGACACCCACTCGCAGCCCTGGAGGTGGACCTGCTCCACTTGAGCGCTGATTCCCAGTTTTAAAATAGACACAGCAATTTTGCATAAAATTTTATCGCTATTAGTTTCTTTGTGTTTGTTGGGTTTGTTTGCTTAAATAATACAACAAAATGGACTCTTGGCATAGAGTTCTAGCCATTGTGTTGTAACCCAGCTTTATGAACTGGTACCTACCTAATCTCCTATCTGAGGTCCTTACATAACTGACTCCACCTCTGTCTCCCTGACTACGGCTGCCCTATCTATCCTCCGTGCCCTAGCCTTGTGGCACTGCATAAAATGGAAGTGGGAGCTGTGTAACCTGAGACTGGCCTTCACTGAGCATTTTCTGGACACCCAGCGTGGAGGATGGGTCAAGGGGCTGTTCCTTTTTGCTGCCCAGCATGCTGTTACATGCTCGGCCACTCCTGTTGTTCCTTCACCCATGCCCCTGGGGTTTTCTACATTTGTGAAGTTATTAATAAAACTCCTGTAAACATTTACATGCAGGTTTGGTGTAACTTCTCATTTTTCTGAGGCACATATTAACATGTTCAGTCTTAACTTACTCAATTTTCCCCCATTGTTACAATATATTTTTTTTCTTCTTACCTATATTTGAACTATCCAGAAGGTCCAGTGTATGGTAGTTCTTTTAGTCTGTGCCACTCTTTTGTGATAGTATTTTGTCATTTTCTCTTCCATACAAAACCTTTTAAAATTGACAGATACCTGTTTGGCAGTTAGTTGACAAATGCAAAGTTATTTGTACCCGGTGCTTGTGATGCACACATGCCTATCCCGTCCTGATTACCCTAGTCACTCAGCCACTGTCTGGTGTGTTGATACTTAAAGTTAATTATGGATGCAGCTACCATCCAGCGGTGGAGTAGCCTTGAACAGTTTTTGGTTTTGGTTTTGTTTTCTCTGCAACTGAGCACAATTCAGCAAGGGAACGTAGTAGTGAAAAACAGAACCTGTAAGTTCCCAAGTTCTCACATTAAGCATTTAGAATGGAAAGAGTTGCTCCCACATTTAGAATGTTGGTTTGGGCTGGAAAAGGCTCCCGTTGACGGTGGGCACTCTTCCCCGGCCTTTACAGCTGTTGTCTGCCTTTCCCTGTCTGCCAGGGTTTTGTTCCCGAGTCAATGTTTGACCGTCTTCTCACTGGCCCTGTGGTGCGTGGAGAAGGAGCCAGCAGGAGAGGACGGAGGCCCAAGAGCGAGATCGCCAGAGCAGCCGCTGCGGCTGCTGCTGTTGCCTCCACTTCAGGGATCAACCCTCTGTTGGTGAACAGCCTGTTTGCCGGGATGGACCTGACAAGCCTTCAGAATCTCCAGAACCTCCAGTCCCTCCAGCTGGCAGGGCTCATGGGTTTCCCTCCAGGCCTGGCCACAGCTGCCACCGCCGGAGGCGATGCGAAGAACCCTGCTGCCGTGCTGCCCCTGATGCTGCCGGGAATGGCGGGCCTGCCCAACGTCTTCGGCCTGGGCGGGCTGCTGAACAACCCTCTCTCAGCTGCTACTGGAAACACCACTACTGCTTCGAGTCAAGGAGAGCCGGAGGATGGCGCTTCCAAAGCGGAAGAGAAAGGAAACGAAAACGAGGATGAGAACCGAGACTCTGAGAAAAGCACAGACGCCGCCGTTTCGGCTGCTGCTGACTCTGCAAACGGATCTGTTGGTGCTGCTACTGCCCCGGCTGCGTTGCCCTCCAACCCGCTGGCCTTCAACCCTTTCCTCCTGTCCACCATGGCCCCTGGCCTCTTCTACCCATCCATGTTTCTACCTCCAGGACTGGGGGGATTGACACTGCCCGGCTTCCCAGCGCTGGCGGGACTCCAGAACGCCGTGGGCGCCAGTGAAGAAAAGGCTGCTGACAAGGCCGAGGGAGGCCCCTGTAAAGATGGAGAGGCTCTGGACGGCAGCGATGCCGAGGAGAACCTGGACAAGACTGTAGAGTCCTCCATTTTGGAAGACGAGGTTGCACAGGGTGAAGAGCTGGACTCCCTCGAGGGCGGGGATGAGATAGAAAACAACGGAAATGACGAGTAACAGCCCATTTCCGCTGAAAAGTGTTGAAAACTGTTGACAGGTGGTAGTCCTACTGTTTACACTCACAGTTAATGTTCATACCTAGTTTTATAAGCTGTTCTGTAACATAGTGTAGGAAAAAAAAAAAGGAAAAAAGGAAAAAAAGTCCAAGTCATGTTATGCAGGTGTGTCCGAAGGTATCTTGGTCATTAAGTATTGTGCAGTGCATTATTTATTATCCCTAGGACAGATGAAATTTGAGAGGTGATCATGTCTTTTTAAGGAAACTTACATAATGCTCTGCTTTTTTCTTTGGGTACCGCTGGTATTATAATAAAGAGCAATTTGTAATAGAGTGGCACTAGTGGAAGGAAGTGCTGCTCAAAGGAAGTATGAAGTTATATATTTAATTTTTTTAATTTTAATTTTTTTGCTGTGAAGGTCAAGATGAAATTTACCATACATATCATAACGTGTTCATTCGTTTCCCTTTCTGACTGTTTGGGGGTTCCCACATTGCGCATACACACACATCCATACACTCTGACAATCTCCACGTTAGTGTGAACGCCTCTATCTTGAGGTGCAGCAATAAGAAGGCAGCTGTTGAATGTGAAGGCTCCCTTGGAAAATTAGCCTAGTGGGAGGGTTCTAGCCAGACAACTGCGGTTCCATTGGCTTGTGGTCTTGTGATGCACTGGTATAGACAAAATAAGTAGAAGACTAAATAAACGAGTGAGAGAAGTGAGAATCAGGTACCTTTTTTTTTTTTTTTTTTTTTTTAAATTAAAGGACTTTGTTACTTTAGCCACAAAGCTAAAACAGCATTACCTCAGCTCTAAACTAGCCTTGAAGTTTACAGACAGGACTTTGTAAATGTTTTTCTTTGTTGTGATGTCCTTTTATTTTTTTCTCTGAAAACTGCTATCATGTAAGATAAATTGTAAATTTCTGCCAACTGTAGTAATGATGCTTTTAATAAAAGTGACCCATGATATGCAGAGGCGTAGTTATAGAATATAGTGTGTAGGGGGAACTGGTGTTCACTTTTTTTTTTTTTTTTCTGCAATAGATGCAAATACAGCATTCTGGCTTTCATACAGTTGCTTACTATACCTTCTTATGCTAGATTAGCTGTTTATAGCATACTCTAGCTATCTCCAAGGCTAGATGCAGAGGAGAACCTTAAATTAATTGCCTTCATGTAATTCCATGCCAGATATCTCAACACACACACACACACACACACACACACACACACACCCCTCTTATTGCTCCCCTGAAAGAGCATCTGAGAGTAGGAATCCTGAAAATGTGTGCAGCCTGTGATACTGTGGCACACAGTAGACAAAAGGGCAAAAGAAAAATGAGGCTTTAATAGGCATACTATCTAGGTCATTTATCCTTGGATAATAGGAGAAAAACACAATGTCGTAGTGTCAGCCAGGGACACAAAGGCTTTCTGGTGTCCTGCCGACCAGAGCTTGGTATCAGGAACCAGTGTGTGGGAAAACCCATGTGGAACTAAAGTGGACCCACTTAAGTGTGTGTGTGTGTGTGTGTGTGCGTGTGCGTGTGCGTGTGTGTGTGTGTCTGTGTGTGTGTCTGTGTGTGTGTGTGTGATGTGCGTGCAGGTATGCGTGCAGATTGACCCAGTCTCAAGAGCTACTAATTTGTTGAGTCCTTTATTTTTTTTTTAAATAAGGTTTAAATTATAAAACCTATTTTCTATGTCATCTGAGCAAACCCTATTTCCGTCCATCTGAAAAAAAAAAGTGATGTAGGTGGAACTGTGTGTGTCTCTGACCTTCCTGCGCCCCTTCACATGCCAGTGCAGACACGGGTTATCCTCTACTTGTACGAGTTATCCTCCGCATGTGATGGGACAGCCTAGCTAAAGTTCTTTTGGACAGTGAGGTTCCAGCTGACTTGTATCTCCCAAGATGAAAATGTGCCCATATGACTGGAAGAGGGATGACCAGAAGCTCCCAATTATGCCTAAATCCTGAAGGTTAAGCAGCCTGTGCTTGGTAAGCAAGTGCCTTGGAATGCCTTCTGAAACATGGAAATAAAAGTAGACCTGCACAAAACAGAGGGACCGTAAATATTTACCTGAAAGACTTTAGTAGGGAGAGCTGGTTTAATAAAATGCATTCTAAAAGGGTCTATTCCTAAAATTGTTTATTTATTGGGAAGTTTCTTGTTAGCTTCTGTAAACAGAGACAGGAGCATGACTCTTGTCCCCGTCAGCATCGAATGTTGAGAGTGATGGCCATCGTCAAAGCGGAGGTATCCATTGCTCGGAGGCAGTGAGAACTCTGAAACTAGAAGTCAGCACCCATTCTGTATTACTCAAATGTCCACATTGGAAAATACATATTTTTTTTTTCTTTCAATGGAATGAAGTCCTGATACAACATCCTGAATCTGTCTTTAAAATATCTGCAGTTCAGCCTAGCGTTTATTGTGGTATAAATGATGCACCGAGGTACCAGTGCTTTTACTGCCCTGCTGCGTGACTGGTGAGGAAAGCTGAGAACTCCCTGAACCGGAGCCCTTCTCAAAGTGCAGTGCATTGGGTTTCAAAAGAAAAGTGATCCAGGGTGGTCTAAAGCTTTGGATGTTACTATATTTTACATATGCCTCTTCATCATTGCGTACTCTAGTTGAGGCTGAGGCTGAGAAGCTTGTTTGTTTGAGGCAAGGTCTCTTTTATATGCAGCCCAGGCTGGCTGTGCACTCACTCTTTCTGCCTCAGCCTCCTGGGTGCTGGTGTCATAGGTTGGGGCCACTGCATAGGAAAGGACGCCTGTGAAATTGGATCCAGAAACTAAACTTCACTAAGCAAACTGGGGTACCACTTAGTGTGTTTAAATTTGAATTGGTGTTGCCTGACCAATATTTTCTACAGCATAAAGAAACCCAGTCTTTGAGAAGATTAATTTAACCCTGATATAGCCTGGTGCCGGAAGGAGCTTAGCCTTAACACTGTGCTAATGAAGTCGAGACTAATGAGTTAGCATTCACTGGTGTTGGAATTAGAGAAATGAAAACCGAAACAAGACCGATCCCCTGCTGTTGCGGTGCTTGGCTGCTAGAAGGGAAAAGACTGGTGGCTTTTAAGTTTTGGCAGAGCAAAGAAGGCTTATTAAATGAGGTGGTAGGTTGGTGAAGGTAAAAGGTCTCCAGAGGGCCCTGCTGAACTCACCTGAGCTATGAAGAACAGTAGGCAGACTTGGCTGCGGGATCTCCCAGTTTAAAGGCCTTAAGCTGGGACTGCTACGGAGCAGGAAAGAGTATACCGTGTCTGCCTGTACAGCACGAAGGCCTACAAGAGTCGGGAAGCAAGCGGGGGCCTGATCGTATAGGGTTCCATTCTAAGCACTAAAAGTCATTGGAAGGCCCCACCCAAGGAAATGAGATGTTTATGCCTTTAAAAGATAAATGTGGCAGTAGCATATAAAAAGGGGCTTGCAAGGAGAGTTAGGAATTCCAACTGGGAGATGGATCTGGCAGCCTGGGGTCTCAGGATCTCCGCAGTGGACTTCGGAAAAATTTCAGATGTAAAGCCTCCCGTTCAAGCAAACTGCCCAGTGAATACTTTCAATTAAGTCTTCAGAACAATTGCCACTTGAAGTATACCCAGAGGCAAAGCCCACAGATAAAGAATGTTCACCATGTTTTGTTTTTATTTTTATTTTTATCCCCCCACCCCCGCAACTCCCCTGGAGCTGGGGATCGAGGGCCTTGCACCACTGAGCTAAATCCCCAACCCCCTTTGCTTCGTTTCTTAATGCCACCATTAATGGTTTAAAAAAAAAAAAAAGATACTGGGAATTGAAATATTTAGAATTTTTTTTCACAGCACACTGAGAAGTATGCTCTTGAGTTATCTTTAGAATTCAAATCTTATGAGGGCAGAAGGAAGCAGAGAGTGTGGGCCTCTACAGAGGTGGTGCAGATACGGTGTGGGCCCTTACAGAGGTGGTGCAGATACGGTGTGGGCCCTTACAGAGGTGGTGCAGATGCGGTGTGGGCCTCTACAGAGGTGGAGCAGATGCGGTGTGGGCCCTTACAGAGGTGGTGCAGATGCGGTGTGGACCTCTACAGAGGTGGTGCAGATGCGGTGTGGGCCCTTACAGAGGTGGTGCAGATGCGGTGTGGGCCCTTACAGAGGTGGTGCAGATGCGGTGTGGGCCCTTACAGAGGTGGTGCAGATGCGGTGTGGGCCTCTACAGAGGTGGAGCAGATGCGGTGTGGGCGTCTACAGAGGTGGAGCAGATGCGGTGTGGGCCCTTACAGAGGTGGTGCAGATGCGGTGTGGGCCTCTACAGAGGTGGAGCAGATGCGGTGTGGGCCCTTACAGAGGTGGAGCAGATGCGGTGTGGGCCTCTACAGAGGTGGTGCAGATGCGGTGTGGGCCTCTACAGAGGTGGAGCAGATGCGGTGTGGGCCCTTACAGAGGTGGAGCAGATGCGGTGTGGGCCTCTACAGAGGTGGTGCAGATGCGGTGTGGGCCCTTACAGAGGTGGAGCAGATGCGGTGTGGGCCTCTACAGAGGTGGTGCAGATGCGGTGTGGGCCTCTACAGAGGTGGAGCAGATGCGGTGTGGGCCTCTACAGAGGTGGAGCAGATGCGGTGTAGGCCTCTACAGAGGTGGAGCCGATGCAGTATTGGCCTCTAGAGCTCAGTGGCCTTAAACTGGGAAGCAGAATACTGTCAGCGGCCCCTGACAAGCACTTGAGAGTCAGGAGGGCTCTCGTTTCATTCACTATGACTCTTAAATAAGTGGTTTTATGTATTTTCTTAGCTCAGGTAAGATTTGCCGGTTTTATAGAGATACTAAACTCAACTGAAAATTACTCTGGACTTTAGTCCGGCCTAGACTCCTTCAGTGTGACACATTCCTTACTCTACTTTTGAGTAGATGACTCCCCTAACTTGGGAATTTTCTGTGGTCATGGAACTGTTAGATTTTAGTGGGTAAAGGTAGGTAAAGCTCTCCTAAAAGGTCTCTTGGTCTAGCTTTGGGTCTTCCCACATAGAGCTGGATTTTAATTTGATCTCCTTAATCATGTTCTCACTGTGTGGTTTAAATGAAAACATAACAGGTCAGTGGCAATCGCAGATATTCTCACTTCTGACCTTTCTATTTTGAGTGCTTGGCTCCTCGGCGGGCTGAAGCTTCCATCACTGGAACAACGGAGGCAGCGTTCCATGTCTGTGCTCGCGAGCATGCCACGGAAGTGTCCAGGGCCTCCCCACAGCCTCGGCCTCTTTGTAAGCAGCCTTTCCCACGGCCTTCCTGGCCCAGAGAGAAGTCTATCACGGTGGATTTGGAGTTGTAGCAAAGCAACAGCTCAATAAGGTTTCTAGTGTGTAAAACGGAGGCACCTATTCAAAAAGTCATGTAGACTTCATTGGGGACTTTGACCGCCTCCACATTTAGATATGAAAGCTGAATTTCAAAATATCTGAAGACAGAAACCTCATAGGAGCCAACTGATGCTCTGGCTTCATATGCTTTGCAGCTCAAAACTGTCTCACTACCGTCCGTGTCCAAATTAAACTTCAGATTGGATGTGGCTCTGCATTTAATGGTTTGGGGTAGGCACATGCATCTGAGAATGGCGCACAACTCCTGTCCAACAGGTTTGGCCATGCCTCCCTGGGGAGGCAGGAAGGCCTGCTTTGTAGATTTCGTTTCTTTGGTTTGTTTCTATGTATTCATGAGCTAATCCACACCACACCCCAGCCAGGTAGGCTCAGGCTGCTGCTACTCCTCTTGTGCATTAGAGATGGGGTCATTTGCCCAAGACCAAGCATGACAGGAGTCAAATGTGAACTTCTCTCAGGATCAGTGGCTGTCTTGATTATAAGCTGCCATTAACATTAATTTAACCTGTGGTCTTAAAATACTAAAAGTTAAAATAGATTGAGTTATAAACTATAAACTCTTTTTATAAATTACTGATGGTACAATCTGAAGACCATAAAGGAGTTTCTAGAATGAATCATAGGTTCCTTACATGTCAAAACTTGAATAATGAAGGCTAACAAAGTCATATATGTGTGTGTATGTATACATGTGTGTCTGTGTTCAAGCAATTGCAAGTGTGCTTAATATTCCTGATGTTTATGATATAATCTATGCAACTAAGAGTCTAATTTTTTAAAATGTATTTGTGTATGTGCATGCCATAGTACATCCGGAGGTGGGAGGACAGCCTACAGGCATTGGTTCTCTTTGTTGACTTAGACTTTCTCCTGTTTATGTTGCTACGGTGCTTAAAGGGTCTAGCTAGCCCATGAGCTGGTGGGTTTTCCTGTTCCCACTTCCTGTCTCACCTGAGAAATATTGGGAGTACAGGTGCTGGCTATCTCATTGATTTTTTTTTTTTTTTACTTTGTGGTCTGAGGGTTGAGTTTTACTTAAGAAAAGGTTTGTAGCTGGGCGGTGGTGGCGCACGCCTTTAATCCCAGCACTTGGGAGGCAGAGGCAGACGGATCGCTGTGAGTTCGAGGCCAGCCTGGTCTACAAAGTGAGTCCAGGACAGTCAAGGCTACACAGAGAGACCCTGTCTCGAAAAACTAAAAAAAAGAAAAAAAAAAAAGAAAAAAGAAAAGGTTTGTTTGGCCTTCACTTTTGCACACACACACACACACACACACACACACACACACACACACACACACCTCTGCCCACACTCTTGAGGATTCCTGGACAGTTAATTATTGCCCTTTTATCTGTTGGTACAACAGCCCCAGTTTGGAGAAGCTGACTTGAGAAGCCGGGCGCATGGTTATGACAGAGAATTATCGCACCAGGATGCTATGTCTTCCTGTCTCCCATATGCACTTTTCTGGGCTGTTTTGTTCTCATTATGGTTTGCACATCTGTAGTTTCCTCTGTGGGGGTTGGAGACCTCCAAGATAACTCCATGGTCCTTTCCTTCTTGCTATGAGAGGTCTGAAAAATGGGGGAAGCTGTTGCCTCCTGCTGTGGCCTTGGTCAGCCCCAGTTTCTGCTCCTTCGTCTTTCTGAAGGGCTTCTATATTAGCTCACAGTAACCTAAGAGGTCCCATAAAACCATCCTTTAAATCGAATTTTGCCCTTCCCTCTCCAAAATCTAAAGATTTAGATAATTTTGTCCTCTTCCATATAGAGCTAGTGTGTTCTGAGTCACCAAATAGAGGGACACTGTGGTAACAGCTCAGTGACAAGGTGGTTGGCTTGGACTCTCTGCCCTTAGTCCCTCTTGAGTAAAGGTCTCTATAGACTGAAGGAATGAATGCCAAAGGAGGAAGAATATGATTAAAACTGAGGACAGTCTTTTACATTCCAATCAAAACGCTTGCGTAAGGGGTGTTTAGGTGTCAGTTTTCGCATTAAAATCTTGCTTAGGCCCTTGGGATGGTTCAGTGGGTAAAGACACTGCTAAACCTGGCAACCAGAGTTCAATCCCCCAGACCCAGATGGTAGAAGGAGAGAACCAACTCCTGAGAGTTACTCTCTGATCTCTGCACACGCCAACATACACATACATACTATATAAATGCAACGTATTTTTAAATATATATTTAAAGCTTTTTGTTAGGGATGATGATGATGATGATGACCCCCAAACATGAGTCATGGGAAGGAATAATCATTTGTGTTTATGTTGTATGTTCCTTCCTTGTTTTCCTTTCAGGTTTTGTTGTTTTGTTTTGTAAGAGACAGAGTTTCACCATGTACTCTCAATTCTCCTGCATCAGACTCTGAGTACTGGGACCACAGGTGTGTTCCACCATCCCTAACTTTATTTTCTAATGTGACTTACAACTGGCCAGATGAGTCAACAGTGGCTTTCCAAAGGGATTGAGAAAGCATGGTGTGGACTTCATGTATGAAGAAAATTGACCTTGGAGATCACTGCTTTCTCCTTACATTTGGAGCCTAAATGCACCCATAACTAAAGGCCCACCCCTGCCTCCCTTTCTCCTTCCCTTCTCCCCTGTGCTCAGTTGCCATGATGAGTGGTGTGGGGGAAAGCAATATCAGAAACACATTACCTGGAGGTTTCACAAAGCCATTTACAATTCTAGCTAACATTCTTGGCTAGCTTGGTACACCCAAATTGTAAAGGGGTAAGGACACATGGACATTATTAAGCCACATGACACTGGGCACATTAGAATGCTCACAAATGTGACACGTTTATCCACCAATGATGCCATGCCAGAAGCATCTCTCCCTGCAGTCAAGGAGTCACTGAAACCCACCAGAACTCGAAGGTCAGGCAGACACACTGTTTTAATAACTGATATAGATACAAATGACTCCAGCTCCTTGGTTGGCAGTCATAGCTAAATGTATTGAATTAGTAAGAAGTTTCTGAGCCCAGAGATCTGAGGAGAGACATGTGGCTTCATCATTTGTCCTGGCTTCCAGAAATTTGACCTCATCTGGCTTGTTTTAAGGTGAGCCCATATAGGCTCCTAAGTTATTGGGATTAAGACAAAGCAACCACCACCAAAGTTAAAAGTGACACACACATTAATCTACCTGGCCTTAGCATGATCACATGCTACACTAAAGTGTCAGCTATGGCCCAAGAATGTGGCTATAGCACCACTGGCCAATTCTAGAAAGTGGAACACTTGTTTGGTGAATTAAATGCATCTTTTTACATTTCTGGTTTTACTTTGGGCATTCATATATTAGCACTCTTTAAGAATAAATATTACAAAGGTTTTTTTTTCTGCATTTAGTAAGGATATTTTTTCTGAAAAAATAGTATCGTGCCAGGCAAGATTATAAGCTGCACACTTAGCCTTTTGAGGTGATTGATTGACACAAATTTAATGTGCAACTGGAGAGTGTGTTGGGAAGTAGGGGTTGAGGGAAAAGGATGTAGCTTAGTCACATAGCTGCAGGTTGTCACTGAGATGGTTAACTACATATCCCTTGTCTGCTTGCCAGTAGATAACGCTTGGAAAGGATCTGTGCATGTACTGTCTCAGCTGATAGTTGCAGCTTTGAAATAGGCAAGATACTCATTATGTTCAACCCTTGAAAAAAAAAAGTAACGTTCAGTCTCTCAAGGTTAGCAGTGGGCTTGGTTGGACCTCACAGGCTGGTCCTAAAACCCTAAGCCACATACATTATCTTTCTACTACAACCAATGCCTCCTACTACACTGTGGAACAGGAACTTGGCCCATCACAGCGCTCTCTTTCTCATTTGTTCGCTGGGGAAAAGCAATTAAGTTATGCTCGAGTCTCCCCTGTTATAAGATGTGGAGTAGAAATAGGACTATCAGAGTCATGTGTCTGAACTGGCGCTGATTAAAAGGTGACTTTGAAGCCACTGCTGTCTGATGCTGAGTTTCAAAGTCACTCAGAAGACAGTGTGAGAAACCCTGGGGAAACGGACTGTGGTGTTCGGACCTATAAGGAGTAGAGCTGGTGCGTGGCCTGGAAGAAAGGCGCTCTGCGGTGATGGTGAGTCAGCTTTGAGCCTGGAGGAAGGGCCAAAGCTGCTTCAGAGGTCTTGTCATACCACAGCCAGAGCAAGGGATGGCTAGCTGCCACCTCAATCAAGCACCTTTATACTTACATAAGGGTGTTTTTAAGCTTCATAAAATAGGCCAACAAAGAGGCTCAGTGGCAAAGACTCTCCTTAGTACCACACATGTAAAAAATAAACAGCTAAAACTTCACAAAATGGGTACTTCCTCCCTCTAACATGCTCTTTTCTGCTACCCTCTTGTCTACTTTATTACAATAAGGAAGTGAGCATCACACAGTTCTGCTGATGTATGACCAGGTAATGATTGGTGTCCTGAACTTTGAAACATCCCACGGAAGACCAGGTTTTCTGCCCTAAATTTAAAGTGAGTGCCTCCAAATTTCCTGACCTTAGAAGTACAATTGGATGTTTGTTTACTTATGGCAAGAGGGTTCCTACATGTATCCAGTCTTCAAAGTGCCTATAGCTTCTCTCTGAGAGCAACAATATGAGAAGAAGAGGAGACAGGTATGGAGGCCTGTGCTTGTAATCCCAGCACCTAGGAGGCTAAGACAAGAGGACCATGAATTCCAGGTTAGCTTGTGCTTCATAGAGAGAGCCTATCACAAAATAATAATAATAGTAACTATTATCATTATAAGTTATCTTACTTTTTATTAACTTATAAAATGATTATAAATAGTATCAAATTATTAAGATATTATATTTACATTTATATTATAAACTATTAAATGTAAATATAATAAATTATTCTTTTATCATAAATAAAGTAAGCTGGCGAAGGGGTTTAGAGATAGTGGAGTTTGCTTTCAAAAATCACTGAGCAAATGGAAAACAGAAGCAAGGTCAGTCCTAGAAGAAGTAGGACCACGCCAAACTGACTCCATTCTCCATTGTGTCGCTAAGCAATGAGCACATCTCCTCTCTCCTGCCCAAAGCGGGGGGGGGGGGGGGCAGGGGAGGCGCGGCATGGCAGAAGCACCCTGCATGCCAGCCTGCTGCAAACACTGAATGAGGTCATGCTTAGATCTGCCTGGCACACTGGCACACAGCACACACAATGTCCACTATTGTGTCTACTGTCCCAGTGTGGTGACAGTACCATAGAGAACTCTGTCCCCACTGTGTCTGTTCAGTGCTTTGTGAGTGTGTGTTTGTTTTGGGTGGAACGAACGAGTTTTCCTCATACACTGAGACTGGGAGAAATTCGGGCAATCTACTAAGCCTGTAGCCTCCTCCCTCAGAACTCACTCAAAACTGCAAGACACAGTTTTGTCTTTCTTACCAGGCTGGCTTCTGGCAGCTGCAACAGGATGTGCATGGTGGCCTTGCCAAGCTAACACAGGTTCCTAGATGCCCAAGGTGTGCCCGCTCCTGCCAGATGGCAACTAGCACCCACGTCACCACTCCCTCCGCCCTGGCATGCTCAGGGCAGAGCTCCTGTCCCTACTCGCCTTTCAGTATGAAAATCAAACCAAAACAAAACATAATAGGCTCCAGGGAGCTGCCCTTAGCCTTCCTTGTGTGGGGAGAAGGTGAAAAGAAACAGCCTTTTCCATAAGAACCGCCTGCCATTTGAGCACTCTGAGCTTTTGCCTTCTTATTTAAATCCTAACATTCTGTTTGCTGCCATGCTGTCTGGTCCTGAATGTCAGCCCTCCTCCTGGCCAGGGCAAAAGCACCCCTGGGTGTGATGGAGTGCAGGGAGTATGTTGAGAGAGTTGGGGACTCCAGGAAAGACAATGAATATAGTGTGTGCCCAGACATCTGCCACCAGGCACTGACTTGGAGTCCCCAAACTCAGTTAATTTTTTTTCTTTATTATTTTGAAACAGGATCTCCATACATATATACATCAGCCTGATGTTGGCTTTGCCACCCTCCTGCTTTAGCCTGCCAAGTGCTAGGATAATAGTCGGCCACCACATCTGACTCTGAAATTCAGTTTAAAATGGTCAGCTAGCCAGGGTGTTTGCTGCCAGTCTTCACAACCTGAGTTCCCCAGAACCCTCATGCCAGCTGGTTCCAGAAAATGAACTCTGAAAGTTATCCTCTGGCCCCAGAGGAACACTGTGTCCCACACATTCCCCACTTCATACATACAAAATAAATAAATGTAAAATAATAATAATAATAATAATAATAATAATAATAATAATAATAGTAATAATAATGAGACACAATGGCAAAGGGTTTTCTGGTTTAGCAGTTCGCCTCTGACAACAAACGAAGGGCTGGGGGGCTGGGAGTGTGACAATGAGTACAACACTAGCCCAGAGAACAGAGGTTTAAACACATATGGCAACTGGACCTGTTTGGTTTTAATCAGATGTTTTTCCTAAGTAGATTTTCCACCTTAAAAAAAAAAAAAGCCCACTGGCTGTTGTGGCTGAGTTTTGCCTTCATTGTTACTCTGAGCATCTCTGAGGATGCCTACACTCAAAGGTGAGGTTTCTGAAGAGATGCTGAAAGTAAGTCAGGTCTAACTGGGCACGGCACCAATCCAACCTAAGACATGTTTAGAAGGAGCCATTAGGGCACAGACGCTCAGAGGGAAGATGGCATGAGAACACAGAGAGAAGACAAACACCTGTTCGTGGGGGAACAGCCCCTCTCAGGAGAGACCTTGCTGTCCCTTTGGAGTGGGACTTCCAGCCTCTGTAGCTGAAGCCACCCAGTCCAAAGGGCTTTGCTAGGGCTACCTGGTGGCCCACAAACTGTGCCTTTTATGAATTCATATCCCTACTACAGTTAGGAGTCTGGCCAACCACCTTGGAAAAGGGAAGTAAGAAACCACACACGAAGAGAAGGGCAACGCTGTGCTGTGGTTAGCATGGGCTCTGTCAACTGCAGGCTCTGTGTGCCCTGCGCAAGCTACCTCACCTCTCCGGACATTTGCCTTGGATGAAAGTTGGCATGGTGGTCAGCTCACAGACCATCTCAGGACTGGCAGTGATAATTTTAGCAGGCCACTCATGCCACACACTGAGTAGTGACTGTGCACTTGCTAAGACCAGTCCACATGGCTATTTGGTTATTATTAAGGGCCTGAAACACGGGTTCAAACCTGGGACGTCATCCTTTCCAGATGTGTCAAGAAAGCTACTGCCTGCAGTGCAGGTGACTCAGCTGTCTTCAGGCCTCAGTGATGCTTATGGCACTTTCTTCTCTAACTCTCTCTGTCTCTCTCTCTCTCTGTCTCTGTGTCTCTGTTTCTCTATCTGTCGCTCTCTGTGTGTCTCTGTCTCTGTGTGCCTCTGTCTCTGTCTGTCCCCCCCTCCCCCTCTCTCTCTAGCACTGGGGTTACACAGGCATGCACCAACCCTCATACCCTGGTTTTTCATCTGGAATCTGGGGATCCAAGTCAGGTCCTCCTGCTTGGCAGCAAGAACTTTACCAACTGCACCATGTCCTCAGCCCACACACTAGTTTTCTTAGAACGTTGGTATGAGGAGGCATGACTGTGGAGAGCAATGAGACGTCCTGGTGAGTTATCAGGAAGTAATACTTCTCGAGTTTCTCTGTGTGTTCAGGACTGACACACTCAAGCAAATGGCAGGTGCCTTTCAAAGAGATTTCTTTAAAACAAAGCAAAAATTGCAACCTTGGATTCTGTAGCTGTTAACCCTGAAAACAGAAAATGGGGGGGGGTGGCGCGCAGGGGAGTCGGCAACTTCTACTTTCAAGCAGCACAAAGTGAGACAGTAAATCTGTTTAGGACTCATCATGTTTGACTTTAAGAAAATGGCTGAGCTGTGGGCAAGGTAACTCAGGAGGATATAAATGGCTGCATTATAATAAGCAGACACCTATTTTAAGCATGATCTATGTTTTTGAGAAAATTCATTACAGTAAGTCTTACAATCCCAACCTCTTCAATGAATTTTTCATGTCTGCATACCAAGATATATATAAAACGATCGTAATCATGCACCTTTGGGGCGCTGCTGAGCGCCAGCTGTTTCGAGCATGATTTATAGGTTGCCACACTCAAGGTTAATAATCAGGAGAAACAGGGTGACAGTGCGCAATGGATTTATGTCAGGGTAGAAGTTCAGTTAGTGGAGATAGCATGTTATAAGGAAGCACATACTTTTAATTATTTTCTGCCCCTCCCCCATTTGTAATAAACCAAAAATAAGTGGTGGTTTACATAGGGAGACCTCTGCTAAGCATAACTTCTGGTTACTTTGGGCTGTATTCAAAGGGAAGAACAGCTAGAAATTAATTATTAGCTGTGCATATGAAAACACAGCTTGAAGGTACTTAAACATCTGTGCAATGGGTCTGTGCGGAGGGCTTGATGGAGCGTCGCAGACATCATGCTAATTATGCCCTGGCTGAATTGGAGCATTCCATGCTAGCCAGATGTCTAGAAGGATTATTAGAGACGTGGTGCACATAGCCACAAGCCAGCTTCTAAGGGTGCTGGTATGTAACTTGTCTCCCTTTGGGGACAGAGTTAGTGCATCAGTTTTATACAAATTCCTGAAGTGCCCCCTGACATTTGAAATGAGACAAAACATATATCTTGTGGGCCTAGTGGGATTTTAAAAATATACAATAAAGAGAAAATTTCAAATGTTTTCTTAGCAGATCTCTTAGTTTTACAAGTCTTATTATTTATACAAGTTTCCTGTTTCACTGTTTTATTCTCCTTTTATCAGGTTGAGTATCTCAGCTCTTGCTCATTTGGACCATGATAATGCTTCCTAATGTACTTATTACACACACACACACACACACACACACATTTTTTTAACAGAGTCGTGTTATTCTCTGTATATATACTTTAATTATGCAAATAGTGTTGTTACATAATCATCTTTTTGCCTATCTTATTTCTGTTTGTGTTTGTATGTTTGAGGATTTTGTGTAGTGCAGGCTAGCCTCGAACTCCTTATCTTCAGGCCTCCACAACCCAAGAACTAGCAGTTATAATACGCATCACCACGGTTTGCTTTTGTTATTTGTTTTGGAGACAGTTTCACTCCACAGCCCCAACTGGCCTGGAACTCTCTGTGTAGACCAGGCTGGCCTCAAACTCATAGTGACCTGCCTGCCTCTCGAGTGCTGTTATTAAAGATGGGTGCCACCATGCCTGGCCAATCCATAATTGACCTATGTCAGCCTCCAAGGGCTGATTACTAATAATGAGTGCTGCAAAGAGCACCTTGTTTCATGTCTTCTTATGGACCCCTGTGCACATTCCTTAGGGTTTGTGTCTAAGGATGGATTTGTAAGAACGCTATTGATGTACACATATATAATGTTATGGGTACAAAAGAGTGAGTCCCCAGAAGGCTGTGTGTTTCAGACATGGTTGCAGCTAACAGTGCTAGTGAGGACTGATTGAATCAGAAGGTGCAGCCTTAACTCAATAAGCTTACATTTATTGAAGGATGGGATATCTGAGGGTGGGGCCTTGTAGAAAATAGCTTCCCCGGCATGTGCTTTTTCTGTTCCTCAGCCCTGCTTCCTGGCTGGCTGCCTTGAGAAGAGCAGATTCACTCTACTCCATCCTTGCGACATGACACTCTGCCTCACCTATGCCTATAAATCAGCTGTGCGGGTTGAGCATGGACCGAAACCTCCGAATCCGTGAGGCCACATTAACCTTTTCTCCTTGTGATTGCTTAGCTAGTGTGTATCTTGTCTCTGAGTTGGCTAGCATACTGGCAAGGTGACTGGCTGCTCTTCAGGGAAGCTAAAGCCGCCTAATTTCCATAAACCAAGTGCAGGCATTCTCTCTCCACCTCCCTCCCAGCCAGCATTTGCCACGGCTTGTCTTTTTTCGCTGTTGCTAGATATAAAATGAGGGTTTTATTTCTCATGTCTCTAATTACCAGTGAGTGTGTGCCTCTCTTCACATTGCTGGCCTTTTTATTTTGTTTTCATAAACTGCTTAATTAGCTCCTGTGCCTACTTTTCTACTGGATAAATTTTCCTGGATGAGTAGATGATGTTATGTTAAAAGCCAGTCGTCCCCCCCCCCCCACCAAAGAAAAGAAAAGAAAAAGTCAGTCCCTGGATCTCTGTCAGAGAGGGTGTGTCTAGAGATGTAGCCTGGTAGCGAGCTTGTCCAGGATACACAAGGCCCTGCGTTCAATCCTCAGCATTGTAAGATAGATAGATAGATAGATAGATAGATAGATAGACAGACAGACAGACAGATAGATAGATGGTAGATAGATGATTCTATCCTAGGTTATTTTTACTTTATCGTTTTATCTTTTTCATAGGGTTTTTAATTTCTCTGATACCAATTTTATATATGCTATCATAGGAATGTGCAATGTTACTTTTCTACATGGAGCGAGCCAATTTCTCATTATCAGCTACTAAGAATTCTGCGCTTTATCGGGCTGTAAGGCCACAATTGTTACCTATGAAGCTCCTCTATGAAGAGGTGAGCATAACATTTCAGATATTATTATTATAGATTTATGGTGTGCATTATATATAAGTGTAATTACTTCTATTCTAAAGGTAGATTTAAGTATATCATTCTTATATAGGGGGCTCATAAAACATTCAATTTCTAGCCATGATTACACCTGTGCTGAAATCATGAATGGTTGACTTAAAGTATTATGTGTATGTCCATCTGAAAGCATGGACTGTGTTCCCACTTTTAAGAACACCTTTATTCATTCAGTTTAATGTTCCCAACAGAAGACTTCAGGGCTCCTAGTCACTTAGATACTGTATAGATTTTGTCACTATTATGAATTAAAGTACTTTTAAAAACTAGTTTGTTTGTTTGTTTACTTGCTTGCTTGCTTGTTTTTGCACTGCTGAGAATTGAACACAAGTGCTCTCTGGCAAGCTACACCCACAGGCACCTGACCAAACTCAGTTAGGTCTAATGGTTTCTTGTGATTGTTTTCTAGGTAAATAATCTATTTTCTGTAAGCTATGCCAGTGTGTTGTTGTTACTGTTTTGTTTGTTTGCTGCTCACATTAGGAAATATTTATCCCTAGAATCCTATGAAAGGCATAATGTAGAGTCTGTGGGGAAGACATTTATACTTTTCTTAACATGTGTGTTAGTCTATTGCTGTGATGAGACACCATCACTACAGTAACTTATAAAAGAAAGTATTTTGGGGCGACTTACAGTTTCAGAAGCTTAGAGTCCATGGTGAGAGCATGGCAGCAGAGCCTGGCCTGGCACTGGAGCAATAGCTGAGAGCTCACAACTTGAGATACAACCACATGGCAGTGGAAGAACCTGGGAATGACATGGCCTTCGCAAACCTCAAAGCCTGTCCCCAGTGAACCACCTCTTCCAACAAGGCCACACCTCCTCGTCCTTGCCGGGCAGTTCCACCAACTTTGGACAGAGTATTCAAATATATCAGCCTGTGGGGCCTATTTTCATTCAAACCAACTTAGTTAGAGGAAGGACATTCAGAAGGGCTTCCTGGGAGTTAATGTAAGATGTCTTGGCATGACATGACATCACTTCTTAAATAACTACGCACCTCTCAGAGCATGCTCCCAAGCTACCAGTTTAAGGCAACAGAAGCACCACTCACATTTCTGCCTTTTCCATGCAGGATGTCTCAGGTTTTCAAAGTCAGTTTCAAATCTTGCTTTTTATTTTTGTTTTTGTTTTGGTTGGTTGGTTGGTTGGTTTTTTTGAGACAGGGTTTTTCTGTGTAGCCTTGGCTGTCCTAGATTCACTTTGTAGACCAGGCTGGCTTTGAACTCACAGCAGTCTGCATGCCTCTGCTTCCAGAGTGCTGGGATTAAGGGCCTGCACCACCACACCCAGTCTAAACCTTGCTTTTTAAAGGGAACAGATAATGGGGCAGTTTCTGAGCCGCACGTGTCTAGAGAGAATGCGCCACTGAAGCTTAGCTCACCTGTTGCTTCAAAGTAGATGCAAGTATTTGCCATCCTGGGACTCATTTGGAGGCTTTGATCCTTAGAACCAAACTTAAAAAAGAGAGAAATGGTTCAATGGTAAGAGCACATGCTTCCCTTGGAGAGAACCCGACTTTGATTCCCAACACCTACACTGAGCAAGCTCATAAACAACTGTCAATTCCAGCTCCAAGGGATCCAGAACCCTCTTCTGGCTTCTGCACACACACACACACACACACACACACGCACGCACGCACGCACACACACACACACACGCATGCACACACACACACACACGCATGCACACACACACACACAATAAATAAATAAATAAATAAATAAATAGTAAATAAAATGTGTGTGTGTGTGTGTGTGTGTGTATGTGTATGCACACACATGTGCGCTTGCACATGCCCTGGTCCCTGTGTGGAGGTCAGAGGAAGTCAATCCTCAGCTTGCATCTCTTTGTTGTTTTTCTTCTGTGTATGCTAGGCTAACTGGTCAGAGGCTTCTGAGATTTCTCCTATGTCTGCCTTCCATCTCTCCATAGGAGACCTAGACTGTAGATATGCACACTACATATCCGGCTTTTATATATGTTTTGAGGATTCAAACTCAGGTCTTCATTCTTACACTGAAGTGCTTTTGCCCGCTGAGCTATTCCAAACCCTGGAAAATAACAGAGAAAGGAGAGTCCAGCTCTTCACGTTACAATCAGGATGTGCCCCTCTCCAGCATGCAGCTCGCCGACAGTCGTGTTGAACAACTCTCACATGGTCCACCTTCCATCAGGGAACAAAACATATGTCCTCTCACCTTTGTATAGCTAAGATCTTGTTAAAGTAACTCGCCAGAAAAGATGACCTGGGAAGGAAAAGACAGACGCTGACGTGAATAAATAATTACTAACTTTGAGTGTTTCTCCTCAAGACTCCCATCGATTCAGAACAAGGTTAGCTTGTGTTGCTGAGCTCTCTGTTTGCACTGCATACAGATCATCTCATTTAACCCCACCCACCCGCTCCGATACGGATGCTATTATCGCTTCCGTTCTGTAGATGAGAAAATGGGGTTGGGACTGTGAGGTCATGTCAGAGAAGTGCTAGACTGGAAAGTGGCAGAGCAAGCACACAGATTAGAACTCTGTAGGGAAGGCTGGTGTGTCTGAAAGGCTAGCATGCCCAAGGCCTTGGGTTTGATTGCCAGCACCATGAGGGAGAGAGATGGACAGTGTTCTTGCTTCCACCCTGTACTGATAGACCTAGGAGGCAGCCCAGTGTGAAGAGTTCTTGATCACAAGCTGATATTTTAATGATGAAGAGGAGACTTAGGAAAGGTCACCAATTCCATATTTAAAGAACATTGCAGCTGTTTTGAGCAACTCTGAGTGCTCCCAGTCACTCCACGTACTTTTCTGTCCTATAGCAGGAAATCCATGTGCCCCTGACCCCAACACACAAAAAGATCAGTGACTTCAATGAAAACCCCTATTTTTGGCCTCTTCCCCCCAAGGGCAAGAGGACCATGAAACATCCAGATGCAACGGAAGAGTGTCTGTCTTGCCGGGTGGAAGCATTCTTTCTCCCTCATTTATTATGACCTCCAAACAAAACCCAGACACACAGGGGCACAAAGGAAAATGGCTGACAGTTGTCACCAAGTCATACCCTTGACCATCACTTTTCATGGGGGGGAAAAAAACCAACACATTCTGTTTGCCAGCTCAGCACATTCTATATACACCTGATCATTAGGTTGAATATCATGGATGTACTTTTTTTTTTAAAAGGGAAAAAATATTCTTGGGAATGCCATTTGACTCAACTTAAAATTGAGGGTTCTCTCTCTCTCTCTCTCTCTCTCTCTCTCTCTCTCTCTCTCTCTCTCTCTCTCTTTCTCCTTTTTGCCCTATTTTCACTCTTGTGAGATGTGGTCTTCACTCGGTTGTTCTTCTGTTCTTATAGAAAGCTGACTGGGCTGCACCTTAGTTACCTCCGTAGTTTCTCTGATGAAAAATACCTGACAAAAGTTACTAAAGGAAAGAAATGCCTGTTTTGGTTTCAGCTCCAGTGACCGCTGCCCATCATGGCAGGAAGGTGCCCTGGTGGGAACGTCAAGGTCACATGGATTCTGTAGCCAGGAAGCAGGCAGATGGTGGACAGATAGCTTTCTCCTCTCTGCTCAGTCTGGAGCCAAGCCCATGAGACGGTCGGTGCTGCCTGAGTGAGGGTGTGTCTGCCCCCGCCCTTTAGCTAACCCCAGTCAAGAGTATCTTTCACAGATAAGCCTGGAGGCCTGTCTCCTAGGGGATCCTAGATTCTGCCAAGCTGGCAATCAGTAACAGTCATGACAGGCTGTGCAATAAGAGTTCTAGGTGCTTCATTTGACCATGTCCCGTGGAGGGGGAGACCTGGTGGCACTCAGAGGAAGGACAGCAGGTTGCCAAGAAGAGACTTGATACCCTATGAGCATATACAGGAGGAGGTAATCCCCTCAAGAACAGTCATAGGGAAGGGGAATAATGAGAAAATGGGGGGTGGGGGGGAGGGAAGAATGGGAGGATACAAGGGATGGGATAAACATTGAGATGTAAAAAGAATAAATTAATAAAAAAAATTTAAAAAGAGTTCTATCTCTCACTGTCCATTTTTCTGACTTCTTTCACTCAATGGCAGAAACCATTTGTGCATGTGCGTGTGTGTGTGTGTGTGTGTGTGTGTGTGTGTGTGTGTGTGTGAGAGAGAGAGAGAGAGAGAGAGAGAAAGAGAGAAGTGCATTCCTGATAAATAATACATCCATAAATGTCACATAGGTCAGAAAGAAGCTTGGTAAGAAGGGAAACTGATGTAACCTAGGTCCACGGTGAGTGTTCCAGAGAGCAACGAGTTGCCACTTCTTTGATTATGAAGAGTCTGATGCAATCAGCCAGCCACTACAAGGATGACTGCTCCTGCTGGGCACGCTGCCAGGTTGACTTTCAGGCTTGGTCACTGCAGTGAGGAAGTCGGAGACTCAGGCAGAGAAGGACGTGTTCGTGTTTCTGAACTGTGCATAGCCTCCCTGCCTCTCTCCATGGTCCTTTACATTATGAGCATACCGAACAAGTATTGGGCTGCTGAACACAGCAGCTCAGCAATAGAGAACAGACCTTCACGCCCACCTCACTGAACAGAGCCTTTCCCACCATCAGAGACTTCTGGTGATCAAAGGCCATAGTCTTTCCCAAATATGATCACTAAATATTAATTCTTGTTCTTTACTAGTTCCTTGCCACCTGCCTAAGCAATTACCCATCATCTCTATCACCTAGTCATAGTTTCTATGCTTTGCTATACTGTCATGTGAAAACTGGTAATTACATCTGCTGCACATTCTTGGGGCTCCATTGAATCACATTTGTCAGGCTTAAGTAGAAGAATGTTTTCTGGCAACACAATTGCTTAGGGACTAATGGTACCCCAGCTAGAGCCTTTCTCACCACCTTGGGCACAAGAGGACAACACTACCAAATTTGGTATATGTTGTCCCCAAATCATAACAAGATTCTTTCTGATGGGCTGAAAGATGCAACAGTTATTTTCTTTTTTAAATGTGCATTGGTGTTTTGTCAGCACGTGTCCGTGTAAGGGTGTCGGATGCCCTGGAACTGGAGTTACAGATCGTTGTGAGCTTCCATGTGGCTCCTGGGAATTGAGCCCAGGTCCTCTGGAAGAGCAACAAGTGCTCTTAACAGCTGAGTCATCTCCCCAGCCCCTAGCTGTTTTCTTTTAAGGACATGTGCCTTTGAATCCCATAGTCTTCCCAGGAAACTTATAATACCCTAAAGGTACATACAGATTCCTATGAAAATAAAACCTAGGTATTAGCTCTCTGTTTCTATAAAATATTACTTGAGATAAATGAGTCTTTAAAAAGCTGATGTCTAGTTTGGTTCACAGTTCTGGGGGCTCTACGGGGTCTTTGGGTCATATTTGTCTGGTCCATGGTGGTCTTATGGCAAAGAGGCACACCACGGCTGCAATGTGCAGAGAAGAAAGTCACTGGAAACTGACAAAAGCCTAAACATTGACAAAAGAGGACTAGGCTCCCACAGATCCCTTCATGGACACACTGCCAGTGACCTAAAGACTTCCCAGGAGGCCTGCTTCTTAAAGGGTCTGTCTCTTCCGTAGCACTGTGATGAGGGGACCGAGCCCTGACCATGACTATTCTTCCTACAATGTAGTTGTGGTTGAAAAAATTAGTCTATTTGTCTCTTACTAAGATATCTTTGGCACCCAATATTTCTTGATCACAACGATATTACTAATGTAATAATCCAGTGTGATGCCTTTTGGAAAGCGACTCAATCAAAGGTCCACAAATATAATCCTGAAACAATATGATGAACAGTTACTGACACCCAGCCAGACACAATAAACTTCTTTTGATGATTTCTATTTAATAGCATGGAGGGGGGGGGGGAAGTCTTTGAGATAAGAACTGTTAGAGAACTGCCTTGGCCAAGTTGGCTATTTCAGTAGAGAGAGACCGTATCCAGCTCAATTAATGGCAGGTCCATCAACCATGGAATTAATCACATAATAATCCTTTAGCCCTTGAACTTTCAGAACATTCTCGGCCCTGACCCTACTTATGGAGCTAATTAGAGGTCTAAGAGGGCTATAGGCTTGAAGCATGATACCAGGTTTTACTTAAACAAAGAATCTTCCACAAGACAGCAATAGCCTGCCAGAGAAGACTGGGTGGGTTTTCTTGGTGTGCAAGGAAGACTTGGGGAGCTAGATTATCCTGGCCCTCAAAATCGGCTGTATCCTCCACATTGCCATTTGAATATGTAGGCTTTGAGTCCTAATCGATATGCTACCCAGTGCATATGAGACGTAGTAAAACTGAAATTTATCATCATTCAGGATCCAGCTCTGAGTTTGCCTACCTGGGGCCTACGGCTGTAAGAAATATAAAGTTTGACAGTCTCAAATTTAATGACTATGTTTTGAGCCCAATAATGGACATATTTAAATTTTCTTTAAGTGGTATACCACTTAAGAAACATTAACCTCACACATAAATGTTCATCCCTCGAGCCTACCATTTTGCTTGCGTGCCACAAAACCTGTCAGGGCTATGTTTTTTTTTTTCAACCCCAAGTAGGCCTGTTAACCAAACCCATATTTCCTCATTGTGTGAGATCTGTTTCCTGTAACTACTGATGGCTGCAATTTTCCTATCTGTGAATACTCTTAGTTGCAAGTAGTGGAGACCTACTGTTGTTGATTTAGGGGAAATAAAAACTCATTTAAAAAGATACCATGTGAGGAAATGAAATGGCCTAGCAGCTAAAGGCACTTGCTGCTGCTAAATCTGATAACGACCTGAGTTCAATCCCCAGAATCTACATGGTGGAAGGAAAAAACTGATTCCTGCCAAGTTGTCCTCTGACCACCACACACATGTAGTGGCATGTGCACAGAAACACACACACACACACACACACACACACACACACACACAATTTAAATTAACCTTAGAGAGTTTCTACAAGGGTGAGGAAACAAACAAACAAACAAAAAGTATCCACAGATGACACCACAGTCCATCCAATGAAAGCTCTGTTACATCATCAGACATGTAAACCAGAACTATTGAATCTGTCTTCCTGGGTCCTTAACCTGTTACATCCACCACTATCCCACAGAAATAGTCCTGTGGTCCCTACCTATTTAAGCCATCTCTTCTTACTCCTACACCAGGCAAAGCTGAGACATGCCTCGCTTCAGCCCTCATGGAGACCAGAACAATGAGCTGGCGTTTCTAGTTCTTTTCATGTGTTTTTTTTTTAATATATATTTTACTTCTCTGATTAGTTTTCCATTGCTACAACAAAGCACCTGGAGCTGGGTAACTTCCAAAAAAAAAAAAAAAAAAAAAAAAGAATTTTATGTGGTTCACTATTTGAGTGGATAAAAATCTATATAGCTTGGAGCTGACTATCGGGAAGAAACCCTGGATACCTCACACCATGGCAGATGGCATCATAGCAGGAATTCATGCAAGAGGAAGTGATCACACAGTGAAAAAAGGAGCCAGAACTTGGGGAGCTGCCATGCTCATCTACAACAACCCTTTCTCAAGAAATTTCCAGGGTCCCATGAGAGCATCATCAATTCTTTTAAGAGCTGAGCTTTTATTGACCTAATTTCTTCCCAAAGGACCCTCCCTCTTAAGGGTCCCACCACTTCCTAATAGCACTTACTACACTGGGGCCCTATAACATTGTTGGGATAGGCCAAATGTTTTTAAGTATCAGCCACAACAAATTCATACTATTCATCAACCATTCAAGAAATTCTTGTGGAGTAACAACATATCTTAAGGGTGGGTAAGTGAATACGGTAAACCCTCTCAGATTATAGAGGTTAGGCTCTTGTGTGAGAAGAATGTTATAGTAACTATGAGGTAATAAGTGCTAGTAGAAATCTTTATAGAGGCTATGATAACAGAATCAAAATATTAATTCTGACAGGGATAATTGTGAAAGACGCCTAGAAGAAATGATATTTGTATCATATTTTTCTTTTGGGGTGTTTTTGTTTTAAGACAAGATCTCTTTTACGGACAAGACCTCTTCATATACACTTGAATACAGAGATGTGTCTGCCTCTGCCTCTCGAGTGCTGAGATTGAAAGCATACACCACCATGACCAGCTTAGCACATCTGAAAAGCTAAGTACAACTTGTTAAGGGAAAGTAACAGGTGAGAATGGTATGTGTGGCGAAAGTGCAAGGGACATGGTAAAATGTATTAAACTTGACTGCCCGTTTAGAAAACACGTAGTCATGCAAAGTTACTAGGACAAGTCAAAGTTGAAGGAGAGACTGTGAATGGGTTTCAAGGTCTTCAAAACTAGACTGGATACTTATCTCCTAAGAGAACAGGTAAAGATGTTTAAGCAAGAAAGAAACAGATGAAACTCCTGTTTTAGAATGAGCACTTTGGAAAAATGGTTTTAAGGGTGGAAAGTCCAAGACCAGTGTCTTAATCAGGGTTCTGTGCTATAGGAAAACACCATGACCAAAAGCAACTTGGGAAAGAAAGAGTTTATTTCATTTATACTTCCATCCCACAGTCCATATTTGAAGGAAGTCGGAGGATGAACTCATGGCAGAAACCAAAACAAAGACATAGAGGAGTGCTGCTTACTGGCTTGCTCTTCATGGCTTCCTTAACCTGCTTTCTTATAGACCTCAGGTCCATGTGCCAGGGATGGCACCACCTACAATGAGTGAGGTCCGTCCATATAGAGCATTCATCAGGAAAATTCCCTAAGACTTGTCGACAGGCCAATCCTATGGAGGCATGAATCTTAATTAAGATTTCCTTTCCCCAGATATGCCTAGGTTTGTGTCAAGTTGACAAAACCAACCAGTAAAACCAGTAAAGTCAGTTATTGTCATCAGCGGTCAGATGTAAGATCTGGCTGTCATAACAGATGGGACTGATCCTAGGGTGCTGATTACACAAAGTGATAAAGTAGATGTGAGTTGAAAGATCAGGAAAGCTAAGCTAAGGCTAATGACTCTTGTTGAAGTATCCCGGCTTCAATGCTGTTGAGAGGTAGGAACAGGAGGAGATCAGGTAGAAGAAGAGAATACACAGTTTGATTTGGGATTTTCGCAGTTTAAGAGGTATGAAAGGCATTCATGTTGGAAGGTTGTGTAGACACCCAAAGAGAACTCCAGCCTAGTGTTACTGACCATGGATTTGGCGGCTCATAGGCTTGTGAAAGGTTTTCAATGGCTCAAGAGCTACAGTGGTTATCAGGGAATATAGGAAGACTGACATGGACAGAATTTGAGGTCCAGTAGTGTGTGGTTTGTAACTAGAAAGGGGCAAGAGAATGGCCCAGAGAGAAGAAGAAAAAGAGGAGAGAAGTCTTTTCAGAGATAGAGGAGGAGGAAACAAGGAGATGTCTTGCACAAAGAGGTCAAGCAAGAGAAGACCAGGCTCATATACTGCCTTAAACAATCAGGGGTACTTAGGAAACCAGGGGCAGAAATCTGACTGCAGTGAGCCTGAAGGAGACAAGAGAAGGGAGAATGGAAGCAGGCATGCTATGTCATGAGTAATAGTTGAGCAGACCTGACTCAAACGTGTACTTCCATATCTACAAAACCCCCCACAGATGCCTGGAATTGTGGATAATACCAAACCCTATAATTCAAAGTCCTTTTCCTCTCTGTCTTTTTTCAATGTGTATGCATGTGTGTGTAGAGGCCAAAAGTCAAGCTCAGGTGTCATTCTTCAGCAACTATCCACATTATTAAAAATGAGTAGGATGAGATTGGACTTTACTCCAGGCTGTGGGTCTATAAGTAGCCTCATATACCTGGAGGCAGATGACATCTGTAGCTCCACTCACACCAGCCCTGTGTAGGAGCCAGTGGCTCATGGCTGCACCCCAACCTGTTCAGGCTGACCTTCACTGTGGAGCCTCACCAAAGTGTGTTAGAAGGACAATTCTTCCTTTTGATGCTAAGAGCAGGACTCAAGGCATCACTCGTGCTCAGCACTGGCTCTATCACAGAGTCATATCTCTAGGCTCAACTTGAGAGAGAGAGAGAGAGAGAGAGAGAGAGAGAGAGAGAGAGAGAGAGAGAGAGAGAGAGAGAGAGAGAGAGAGAATAGAGAAGAGAGAGAAAAAGAGAAAATGATGGCAGGGGAGGGGTGCTTGAAGAGTAGCTTAACAGTTAAGAGTATTGGCTGCTCTTCCAGAGAAGCAGGGTTCAATTCCCAGCACCTACATGGTGGCACACAACCATCTATAACTCCAATCCTAGGAGATACATACAAGCAAAACACCCATACATATAAGATAAAGTTTTTAAAAATTAAAGAAAGAAAGATGGGTAAGGCTGCTATTTTGGAGCCATATGGTCTGTCTTCTTGTCCCAGAGGAGGAATGCAACTGAAATAATAAGTCCTCCTGAGGTTCCAGGCCAAGGACACTAGAGAGCTTTCTCATAAATTGCCTCTCCATTACACCCCGAATGTATTCACAGTGGAGAACTCTAAATAAGATGAAGGTGAGGCTAATTCACTTTATAAACATCACTTTAAATCTCTTTGTGTACCTGGGCCACAAAATTAATTATGACTAATAAAATGGCAAAAAGGGGAGGAGGGCTGCTTGAGAGTGCACTGCGTATTAGCAGAACCTGTAGCCACACTACCACAGACCTGCCTCATCTTGTCTGAATCCTACCAGAGCCGGTTTTCTGAACCAGCTTACTTTCTGAAAGATGAGTGGATGATTTCATGGCGCTGTGAAGCTGCCTGATGGCAAGCCACAGTTACTGAGCTCTCAGCAGAAAACAGATGTGACATTCTTACCATTAAAGGATGCTCCTGTTTTACTCTTCTGGAGCAAGAATAAGTCCCAGGTAGGGCTGTGTGGGGAAGCCCACCTCCCTTTAAAACTCTGAAGCCAAGTAAGCACTTCTTAGTGCATTCGTGCATGACATAGTTTGCTATAGAGATGTCCCGTGCATTCTTTTTCCAGTCTGAATTTCTCGTTCCTGCAAACTCCATTTCTTACCTCTTCTTTTCTGGAATGTAAAGTGTCAAGCAAGCCTCTACCTGGTTACTGAACCCGGCCTTTCCAAGGAGTTGCTTAGTCCAGACTATTTCATTTGTGTCAGAGACCACTTTGGCAAACATTAAGATTCACTTACCGACATGGAATGTGTCTTTTCTTTTTCCGCTCAAGGTCTTTGCTAGGTGAGACCCTGAAGCCTGTGGGAGCCAACAAACCTGGTAGCAAATTAATTTCTGTTGACTATAAACACATACAAGATCAAAGTGACACCCCAAGCATCCTATACAGCCTTGGGGTTCCCAGAGGAGAGTGGTGCTTCTCAATAATCTAAGCACACAGCTACCACGGGCACTGCATGAATGGTAAAGGATGGGCAAGCACAGCACAGCGCCCACTGGAACTGATGGCACACCTGCTCTGTGTCCTTCGCCTCCTCACGCCGCTAGCTCTTCATGACAACTTCCCGCGCAAGTACAGTCTTGTAGCCTTCATTGCAGAGTTGGGGAAACTGAGGCTAAGAGAGTAGAACAGGGCACCCCTGAAGCATAAAATGACCAGTTGAGAGAACTGGGATTTGACTTAGGTCATAGGAACTCACGCTTGGAATCCTAATGCTCTTCAGGCTGAGGCAGGAAGCTTGCTGTGAGGTGAAGGCAGTCGGGGCTACATACCAAGACCCTGTCTCAAAAGAATAAAAAGCAGACAAACAGAAATCTAGATATTTGTGACACTGAACCAGAAGTACTGCAATCGTCTGCTTTGGGGAGATGGAGAGAGGGAGATCTGAGACAGATAGATAGCAGGTCTTCTGCAGAGTATCTCTGAAACAGCTAGAATGTGGCTTGGCTGGATTCACGGGCCCCCTCAAGTCTCCCATTTTTCTCTGAGTGGCAGATGTTACTCTAGTTGATAGAATTTTCCTCTCAGAGGCTTTTATTCCAAATCCACATTCCTCCTATTTACCCCTACACCACCTTGTGCCATGACCTCTGCAGTTCTCGGTTCCCTTCTACCCTGTCAGTCATATTGGATCTTTATCATATGAGGAGTCTGTGTGCACAGTAGGTGCTGAGTCCAGTTCCCTCCCTCAACATGACTCATCCGTGTCCCAAGGACACTTTCCTTCCTGTGTTAGGATGATGGAAATTGTAATTGTGTTCTTTCCCCTCAGGCAAGGTTATGCAACATGCTCAGGTTTGCTATGGTCATAAGCAATCGTACACGGGCTGGTTTCATCCTTGGCTTTTACCACTTTCTTGGACCAAGAAATCTTTGCGTTGCTAAGCAATTACACCTGAAAGTATCAAAGACCAGTTCAGAATCTCACAGAGTTTATTTCTATGGCTATAGCTTCCCTAACATACTGAGGGAAAGAGAATCCTGGTGGATCTTACTTTCCAGAAGGATTTACCTGGCCATCGCTATTTGAGTGCTATGCCATGAACTCCTCTAGAGAGTAGAGTGGTGGCTGCAAGTCTGGTCTTTTCTGTGGAGATCTCAGTTCCCATGTGCCCTCTAGAATGACTCTTGTGTTTGCAGACATCCTTCTCCACAAGTCTCTACCTGGACACGAACCACACTAGCTGGTTCTGGTCTGAAGCGGCGACGTGCCCAGCTAGGAAGGCCAAGCAGATGGAGCAGACTTTGGAGAGGCTCTCCAGGTGGCTTCTTCCTAGCAGATATTTAGGGTGATTCTGACACCTTGTGACTTTGTTTGGGGCGTTTGATCTGTAATGATGATCTTGGTATATTGGTTTGCTTTTGTCACCTTTACAGAAACTGGAATAAATGCCCATAAGCAAGATCAGCCCATAGCAATTTCTCAGACCACTGCAGGCCTCCCTGTCACACTGTCTATAGTGGTCTCCCTTATCTGTATTTTGTACTACCATAATCTCAGTTTACCCAATATCAACTGTGCTCCAAAAGTCTATTTCTGGAATATTCCAGACATAAGCAACTCATGGTTTCAAATAATATTATTTACAGAATTTTGCTAAGGTTATTCTATTTTATTTTTACATATGGTTGTTGATCTCTTACTGTGTCAAAGTTATCAGTTAAATATGTTTCTGTGTCTTCAAATAAAGGGAAAAAAGCAGTTCCTATAGGATGAAGTACTATCTGAAGCTTTAAATAACTGTACACTATCTTACAACTTCCCATAAGGAATATTTTTCCTCCCTCCCTCCCTCCCTCCTCCTTCCCATCTCTCTCTCCCTCTCTCTCTCTCTCTCTCTCCTTCATTAACTCATGGCTTTTTCTGCTTCCCGACTTCAGTATTTTTATCAGTGTGGTATACTTTTTTCACAGCCTTACCCATCTTTATTTACTCCACCACTGTTCTCTTAGCTCTCCTGCTCCCTTAGTCTCTGTCTTACTGGGTACCCTGGTTAGTTTTTATTATGAACTTGACCAAAATCAGAGTAACCCGGGGAACTTCAACTGAGGAACTGACTCCATCCAACTGGCCTACAGCATATCTGTTGGCATTTTTACTGATTACTGATTGATGGAGGAGACCTCAGACCACTCTGGTCAGTGCTGTCTCCAGAAGCCAGAAGCAAGCAGGCCAGTAAGCAGGGTTCTGCCACGGTCTCTGCTTCAGTTCCTTCTGTCAGGCTCCTGCCTTGACATCCCTCAATGATGGACTGTTACCTGGACATGTTCAGATGAATCCAGCCCTTTCCTCCTCAAGTTCTTTCTGGTCCCCCTGTCTGTAGTGGTTTCAGTGGGGACCATCCCCATGGACTAGGGTATTTGGAAAACTTGGTTCCCAGTTGGTGATGTGCTGTTTGGGGGAAGTTTAGGAGGTGCTGCTTTGCTGGAGGAAGCATGCATGCACTGGGGGTCACCTTTCAGAGATCAGAGCCTCACCCCACTTCCAGCTGGCTCTCTGCTTACTGCGTGTGGCTGAAGATGTGAACCCTCAGGCTGCTACTCCCACTGCCATGCTCGCTCTTGCCCTCATGCCTCCCCGGTGTGATGTACTTTTATGCCGCTGAACTATGTGCTAAGATCGACTCCACACGTTGTCTTGTTTTATTACAGAAATAGGAGGATAACTAGTCCAGTGTTTCTCATGCCAACACAAAACAAACTAGAATGCTGGCTTTGTTGGCATTCCATTAAGCAGAGTGGTCATGGGAAACCCCCATAGCTACTAGCTAGCCTATAGATTGTGCTTTCGTTGTTGTTGTTTTTCGAGACAGGGTTTCTCTGTGTAGCTTTCGCTATCCTGGACTTGCTTTGTAGACCAGACTGGCCTTGACCTCACAGCGAGCCACCTGCCCCTGCCTCCCGAGTGCTGGGATTAAAGGCATGCACCACCACCATGCCTGGCTTAGATGGCGCCTTCTAATCAGCTTCATTTGCCTAGTTGGTTAAGCAGGACTACTGTAACAAGAAATAGGGGGGCCTATGTGGGAGGGACGGGCTCTGGCAACTTTGCCGAAACAGGACAAAATCAGGGATTCATAGCCAAAAGAACCTGTTTTGTATTTTTCCTAAAATGTCACAGAAACCAAAGCCATGCTTACTGAAAGAAAGGTCTCTGTAGAGAATGGACTATGTGTTTCCTTAAACTCTAGAGTGGATGACTGGATGGAAAGTCCAGAAACCAATCATCTTAGTGACTAAAGGAAAATGAGTTTGATAAGAAAAGATGAAAGGGGTTCAGAAGGACTGAAGGGGAAACGCAGATACTTTTAGGAAAATAGAAGTTAAAATGACATTGCTCAGGGTGAGGCTGTAGCTCAGCAGTTGAATATTTGTCTAGCATGTGCCAAGCCCTGGGTTAGAGTCTCAGCACTGCACAAGTAAACACACACACACACACACACACACACACACACACACACACACACCACACACCACACACGCCACACATACCACACACACACACATACACACCACACACCACACACACCACACACACACCACACACACACACCGCACACCACACACACACACACCACACACACACACCACACACACACACATACACACCACACACCACACACACACCGCACACCACACACACACACACACACACCACACACACACACACCACACACACACACACCACACACACACACACCACACACACATACATCACACATATACACCACACACACACACACACAAACCACACACCACACATACCACACACACACACACACACACACAGTGTAAAGATATCACGTAGTTGCTTCACGCCTACAGGAAGTACAGATCATGATAAATGGCTTTTCAATAGTAACAAGTATCTTTATTAACCACAGATGGAAATATAAAGAGAGGCAGCTGAAGGCTTCGAGCGGCCATCCTTATGAAGCACTGGGGAATAGATTCCTGGCTGCTTCAGTATAGTCATGGGCATTATACTCTAGGAGACTTACATTGTGGGTTCTAAAATATAACAAGAACGGAAAGCCCACACTTCTTTAATTTTGATTAATGATGGAGTCTTTATCGTATCCACACCTTCCTCCCTCTCTACTACCTTCACTGGAATGCTGCGCTAGGGTAGAGTTAGCATCAACTTTAAGGAGGCCTTCATGCCCAGTGCCAACGCTGTTACGAGCAGGAGCCTGAGCATGGCGGACCTCTTTACGTGCTGCACCCTGGGGTCCTGGCTGCTGCCTCTTGTAACTTCTAGCCTGCTGTTAGTCACTTCGCACTGGTAGGCTAGGACATCCTGTCCTCCTGTCAGCCTTTGGAAGGCTGTGTTGACAGATGTGCACCGCCACACCCAGAAGTCCTCGCCCCTTTCTATATGAATGAGTGGCTTCATTTTCCTAAAAGCAAAGCTTTTTGGCATCTTAGATGAGACAATCATTTTTTTTTTTATTGTTCATCTGACTTAGGTTTACATATTCAAGCATTTGTATGTGAGAAAGATAAGGAAAAACACAAGGTTTTCTAAATGACATTTTTCAAAAATCCTGTTTTCATTTATGTTACTTCACTTTTTTGTTTTTGTTTTTTTCTCTGTGGGCTATCAGACATCTGCCATGGCTTGGACTGTCCCTACGGCTGTAGCCACCTCTGATCTTCACACAGGCAGCGTCTCCTCTATCATCCAAGCACTCTCTAGACATGTCATGTCCTTGTGACTTATTAATAATTGGCTGCAACCTTTCCAATTTTCCCCTCTAATAGGCTTGCAGCGTTTTGTTACTTATCTCGTTATGAGCCCAGTTCTCCTAGGTTTTACATTACTTGTCTGAGGCCTTCAGGTAAATTGAAGGATCACCCAAGTGACTCGACGCTGATGAGGGAGGTTTTGAGGCAAATGCCAGCCTAGACAGGACCAGACTGTTCTCTGGAAACGTGGGTGAGCTGTCACCAGGCCGCTTGATATGACCACACCATGGCTCGCTTTCCCTCTAGCGCTGAGGGAAATATGCCACACATAGTGAACAAATATTTCCCATGAAGGAATCATGTGGGGGCTGAATATTACTGATTTTCTCCCCGAGTGGCACTGTATTTATACAAACATCTCTTTATTCTTCAGCTTCCTAAGAGGCTATGCTCCCCCACGGTCATCTCTTCTAAGCAGTGTGCAAAGCTTAATTCTGTCAGCAAAGAGCCCAGGCTTCTTGCCCTGCTGGAGCCAGTTACATTCTAAGTAGTCCTCCTTAGGTACTTATCCATGGAGGAAGAGTCCTTAGAAACTTTGACTTAGGTTGTCTATTTTCAGGTTATATTGGAAAAATGATGTCAGGCATAGCGCCACATGCCTTTCGTCGCAGTACTCAGGAGGCAGAGGCAGGCAGACAGATCTCTATGCGTTTGAAGCCAGATTCGTCTAGAAAGTGAGTTCCAGGACAGCCAGGACTGTTACCCAGAGGAACCCCCTCAAACACTAACCCCCCCAAAAAGAAAGGCTGTTGTTCCCCCACCCCCATCAATTATACAGCAAATCTCAGCTCTTTGTGTTGTAAACTTAATTAGCAAAATTAATCAAAACCAAATATCCGTTGTGTGTTACAGCTCAGGTGTGCGGTGTGGTGAAGAGCGAGCGCGCTCCTTCTGGGTCTTCCCTTCAGCATGTTGGTTGGCTGGCTTCATCTGGGAGATGCATCAGGTGCAGTCTGGGGGCTGCTTGGCCAGTTGGTCTAGTCTCTCAGGAGAAGTGAGTCGAAAGCCTGTTTCTATGCAAGAAATGATTTGTTAGAGTGCCTGGAGGCATTCGGCTTAAGGCCTTCCCTTGCCTAAGCCAAATCGCAAGACATTGACATGGGAATTTGGAATCTAACTCATTCATTCTTGTTGTAAATAGACCAGGTCAATGACAATGTGCGTGTGCGCATGTGCGTGTGCATGTGTGTGTGTGTGTGTGTGTGTGTGTGTATGTAATGCAGATGGCGGCTGACTTCTGCCCACAGGAGCCGCCTGCACCCCTCACTCCTGTGAGGAGGGAAATCCCCGAGCATCGAGTAATTTCTGCCTACCGCAGAATTTCCTCATTTCCTTCTCTCCCAGCAATATTAGAGAGAGTAGACAACTTTTGGTGCAAACTCTCTTTCCCAAAGTTCCCATGCTGGCCACCTCCGTTCTGGAAGAGTCTTAAGATTTGCTCACTGCATTTACCCACCTTGTCAAACAGAGAGCCCACTTGGTGACAGGGAATCCATCTCTCCTTCCTGAGACTGTTTGCTTGTCATGTGACAGAACTTGTGTCCTTCATCTTCTGCAAGCCATTCACTTGTTGACAATCCCTAAGACTTGACCATTTCTACCGGCAGATGGCTATGGCTAGCATGCCAGGGGCTCCAGCGTGCAGGGCGGTTTCTGCTAATGCTAGTGCTGCCGAGAATGAGCGATTGGAACAAGTTTCAAATGTTTTACTAATGTTTATTTTCTGCGTACGAGTGATTTTGCCTGCATGCGTGTAGGTGTACCACATGGGTGCCGGGTGCCCAAGGAGGTCGGAAGAGGGTGTTGGATGCTCTGAAGCTGAAAGGGACCGTTGGAGCCACCTTAGGGGTCCTGGGTGCTGAGCACGGGTCTTCTGCCAGCACAGCAAACTGAAAGTCGGCTTTCCCCTACCTCGGCGGCACTTTCAGCCTCCAGGAGGAGCAAAGATATGTTGGGAGGTCTCAAGACTGGAAACCTCCGCCAACACAAATGTGTGCCCCATGGGTGTATAAGAAAGCAAGCCAACTGGGGAAATGAGAACTGGCAACTGAAACAACATACAGCCTCTGCTGAGTGTTGTCCCCTTTCAAGAGTGTATCTTACCAACTTCTTAGGACACTTGGTACATTTCAGCCTCTATCTCCCTTATACCTAGCAACACGCTGAGAATGCTTGTCCAGACTGGCTGTGTGCAGAGGCTCTGAAACCGAGATCTCACAACAGGCAGAGAATTGATACCAAGCCTGACTCCAAGTAGCTCTCTGCAGCACCTTTCTGTCCCCTTCCCCTGCAAGGGTAATGCAGCTTTGTTTGTGTCTGACTGTAGCAGGAAGACTCAGATCGAGGTGGGGAGTGGGGGTGTTGATTAGTCAGAATGCAGTCCTCACTGGAAAACCACCTTTGGAGGGTCAGGAAATGACCACTTTCAGCCTCCTGTGGTTCGTGGAGGATAAACCATACATAGCATCATGTGAAACCAGAGACACTCATATATTTCAGGAAAACCCCTCCCTCCCAGGGTTGGTGGGTTGTATTCTGTGAATCAATTCCTGTATTTTCCTCTGGTTCCTGCCGGAAGGAAATGAAAAGCTTTAGTTCTCTGCAGGGAAAGGCACTTCTGCAGCCTCCAGGCCCTTACTGGAAAGCCTCCAGTGTTTGCCCTATAAGGACGTACAGGTTTAGCTCAGCAGTCAAAGCTACACAGGATAAGGTCCAGTGACAAGCTCCTTGCTTCCAAAAGCCATTTGCTTAGTGTCTGGGGAACAGGGCTCCCAGGGCTTCGAAGGCACCTCAGGGATTAAACTGACCCTTCTTCGTTTCAGTGTTGCCTTGTCCTCTGTGATGCTGCTCACGAGGGATGCTGAGATTTAAAAGGTAGCAATCAGCATCTTGAGTCCGTGGCTGTTGTGTGGCTCCTGGTCCCTCGGTGGAGAAAGCATTTTCTGCCAGGCTCTGAGGGTAACAGCAGAAATGAATGGAATGCCTGCCTGCCTCCTGGCCACACTGTTTGAAAATGAGTGATACTTGTTCTGTTTCTTAATGTGCGGTTGGTCTTGCACTTGCTAGGTAAACGTTCAACCACTGAGCTGCAGTCCCAGAAGAAAAGTGTAAGCGTTTAAATGATCAAATGCTTAAAAACACTTTCAATGAAAAACAAAAACAAAAACAAAAACAAGACAAAACAAAAGAAAACTGAATTATCAGGAAGCACAGCATCTGTAGACACAAGAACTTGTCACTGGTACCTGGGTGCCTGGAGTAGGTGTGCGGGCTGCTGCATCAGCCTGATTGGTGGGCCTGGAGATATTGCCTGGATGTAAACTGAGATTGTTCACAGGATGCGTTCATTCTCTGCCAAATTACATCATCATCATCATCACCATCATCACCATCACCGTCACCACCATCCTCATTTCTTCCTCTTCCGCTCCTCTTCCTCTTTAAATGCTGAGGATAAAACCAGGGCCTTGTGCTTGCTAGGCAAGTGCTTTACCACTGAGCCACATGGCCACCCTTCCGTGGAGTCCAGATCTGACTATTCCTTCAAGATCATGTGTTCTTCATGTGGCTTTTTAGTTTCAATCAATGATGGCAATGTAAGACAGTTTTGACTTCATTCTAGGTCCATCTGTATAACTTGAGCCTCCGTTTCCTCAGTTATAAAGTGAGGGTAATAGCAGAATCTACCTCTGAGAGCATCTGCTTCTTAATTGAACAAAATATTATTGCATGTCTTCAGAGTGCCAGGTGTTGAGGGTACAGTGGGAACAACACTGAAGATGTCCCCTGACCTCCCTGCTGTTACAGTGCAGAAGGTAAACTGAATGAGTCTGCAAACAAAGATAAAGTGTGTTTATAGAATGTGAGAGCTTTGAAAGGAAAGAACAGGGTTTAAAGGAAAGAGAGGCCTTGGCGTTAAAGGATGGGAAAATGGTATTATAGGCGAGGAAGGAGAACATGCCACTACCCTGAGGTCAGTTGTCTTTGAGGCATGAACAAGGCTGCGGCGTGGGTAACACAGCCTTGGAGAGATGAGCTATGGACTGATGGAATTGGTGAAGAACGCGCAGGCCCAGGTACTGCTCCATTATACGTCAGGGGAAGCAGCGGAAGTCTTCTGAGTACGCCGAGAAGCCACCAGAAGACTTTAATTGTAGGTAAGACTTGATGTCACTGACTTTTGACAAGGGATCCCTGGCTTCTGTTTGGAGAAAGAGAAGGAGCCAGGGCTTTCATTGTAATGACTGGATCAAATAATGAACGCTCACCATTTCCTAAAATACACGACACACACTTTCCCACTTGTGTTAGTCATTATTTTAATAATAATTAACAATAGTACATTATAACTTGACTGCATTGTATAAATCCAGCGAGTACACGAGGAATTAAATGTCAGTTATTGCCATGTCAGAATGGGGGAAAAGTAGATGTGGAAAGTGAGTTTATTAACTCAAGTAACACTAAAATCTAAAGCTAATTTGAATTCCTTACTTTGAAATCTTATTGTCTTCATACAAACTTTTAGCAGATCAAATTTATGATTTTTTTCACCATTAAATTAGCACACTCATCTTAAAGAAAGATACTCATCTTTGAAAATATCTTCAGAAACCACAGTATTTACTTTTTTTTTTTTTTTTTTTTTTTTTTTTGAGATTTACCTCTTGAAGGTTAATGACTAAAAGCCTCAGGTGAACCAGGAAGTTCTAGACAGGAGAGTTGGCGTCACTGAAGCTGCCTGTAGCTGCCAGGATCCAGGAGGCGTGCCTCCACTGGTATCCTACCACTGTGAGACTCAGAGGAACTGGTAGTGGGACTGTTCATGCTCACGCCTTTCCTTTCCTGCCCCGTAAGGCCCTAATCCCCCTGGTCTAAGAGTGAAGTCTACTCCTGGAGAGACTGTGGCCTTTCAGCTGTTCTTCTCATTAAAGGAGCCATTCTGACTCTGGCTGTTTCTTTCCATATCTGTCTGTTTCTTTCCTAGTTGCCCTCACCAATCCCGATATAACACATGTGACCAAAATGAGTCCATATGCAGAGAGAACATGTGCCGGGAAAGTTAGCATCCACCGACTTGTCAGGCTACAGGAAACCAAAAGACTGACCACTCGGTTCCCCTTGCTGTCTGGCATGTTAGCCGTTAGTTCTTGGTGACATTTCCTCAACCTCTAAGCATCAGGCAGAGCAGGCCCAAATCTTCACTTGACTAAGAAAGAGCTTGTAGCTGGGCTGGGAGTGTGGCTAAGGGGGAGAACCTCCCCCCAAAAAAACCGCATGGAGGCAAATACAAAGAAATACCCGGGTGCACTTTCCCAGACTCAGGAGCCTGAATTCTTGCCTATCACATAGATCCCATAAGGCTGCTTTAAGGACTGAGCTGAAGATCCACGATACAGCCACAAGCTTAGCAATTGCTACCCGTTACCGGTTGAGGCAATTATCAAATACCAAATGCAAAAAAAAAAAAAAAAAAAAAAAAAAAAAAAAAAAATCTGGTGCTCTAGGTAGAATTGCTTTGATTATTAGAAATTAGTGCAAGGATCTTTGTCCTATTACCTGTGACCTTCATTTGACTTTTGAGCCAAGACGAGGCCTGGAAAGTAGCCCCCTCCTCCCAGCCCTGGCCTCAGTTGTAGAGTCTCCTTGGAGTGCTCTGTGCAAGGTGGCCCTCTAAATCCTTGAAATTACACTTGTAACCTGGGCGGTTGAGAAGCCAAGGGGGCTGCGGTTTCAATTCCCTCTGTCCTCTGCTTCTCTAATTATCTTTGTAATGCTCTAATGCTAAGTAATGATGCTGCTAATGCACGCCGCGTTTCGTACACAGGTGCCAGCTGTTACCTCTGGGCAGCTGACCTCGCAGTGCAGACGTAGGCGCATTCACGGCCCAGCCCTGCCCACACAAACAAAACAAAGAAAGGCTGGCTTTCTATCTGTCTAACCGCCCTCCCTCCTCGCCTCCAGGAGGCCCCTGCTTGCTGTCCCTGGCCTAGGCTCTGCTTCTCAGCTTCTGTCCTCACCCTTCCCCTATCTGCCCTCCCTCTCACCGGCCGTTTCTTCCTACAACAGAAATCCAGGAAGCCGCCCCCCACCCCCCCCCACCCCACGTTTCCTCCACCCACATTTTCTCTGGGGCCCTGAGTCACACACAGTTCGGCTTGATCCTTTCTCCGCCTCATGAGAAATCCCAACTCTCCCATTTTCTCCCATTCATTTCTGGAACCAGACCTCCTCCACGAGGCTCCTTAGGTTAAATCTGATAATTTTTTTTTTTAAAGGCATACTGAAGACTAATGACCAAAGAACAAATGTGAGGCTGTTGGCTTTGCAGACACACAAAGACCTTTCACACTCCTCGGTGGAACAGCCTTCAGCAGACATCTGCAGGATGAGTTTTTTTTTTTTTTTTTAACTTTAATCTTACAATTCATTGTGTCTGTAGTGATGGTTACCGTCACTAAAAGGGTATAACAACAGCCAACTTGGCACACAAATTTAAATGTGAACCGAAGGGTTTGTGCATCTTATGATGACTGGTTTTGACTTATTGCCAAAACTCAAAAGCAAAAAACAAACAAACAGAAAACCCCAAGAGGTGGGTTGGTGAGGGTCTGGGGACTAGAGTTGCAGTTGGTAAACAGGGTGGAGGCTCCTTTAATCATGACAGCACGGATGCTAGCAGGGGTCAGCGCACATCTGCTCCAGCAAAGACAAAGGGCAAGGTGGAGCGGCGAGGCTGGCGCGGGGCTCCTGCAGGGAGTAGGGCCGGCTGAAGGGGGCCACTGCCCCGCCGCAGCGTTTAACCTTGACTTCTGCCTCTTGGCTTCTGGCACCGGAGCAAAGCCGGGCCAGATGGGCGTCCTGAGTGTAATGACGCACCGCCCCCCTCCCGCCTCCCCCGCGCTTTCTCTCGCACAGATGTCGCAGTCTGCCCCCCCCACCCCCGCCCCCGGGTCCCCGCCACTCTGCCCATGAAGACCGCCAAGGCAGGCGCAGCCTTCACCCTTTCTGCCCGCCCGCCCTGGGCCCTCGCGTCCTCCACTCGGCCTGGCCCCGCTGGGACCTGAGCGCCCAGGCCAGCTCCGGGTGTCCCCCGCGGGAGTCCCCGGGAACAAAGGCGAGCCTGTGCTTGGCCAGCTCGGGGGCGTCGTCTCTGCAGCTGGTGCGTCCCTCGGGGCCGAGCACCGCGCTGTCCCCGCGGCTCCAGGCTAGGCTGTCTCGTGGGACACCAGGGAAAGGCCGAAGGGGAGGGGTGCATCTGAGGCTCAGAGACCAGCGCTCCAGGACAACAGTGTCGCCTGCCCTCGGCATGTCCATGGAGACAAACCAAGCAGTGACAGGCCGGAGGGGGCTCGAGGGATCCATAATTTATGATGTCGTTCTACCAACAGGGTTTGGGATTTCACAAGCTTCGTCTGTTTCCTTCCCATTTGTTGCTCTGTGAGTCCTTTTGCAGAAGACGTTTTTTTCCCCTCCAAGACAGAGCAGTTACTATACTGAATTTATGTGATAAGAAACAAATGGGATTTTAATGGCAGGGTGAGTGAGTGGGACAAGGGAACACAGGTGAGGGGGCAAGGTAGCTTAGGCCATTGTATAGTGGACTAACTTTTCTAGGTTATTCAGAACAAAACAAACCCTAAACTTGTTCTGTAGATTCTTCCCCACGGCTTTATTTTCCTTTTTCATAAATAAGGCATTTGGCCCTCAGTATTATTTTTCCTTAGCAGGCCTGAAGCAAACAACATCCCACACAAACAAACAAAACCCCTAATGGGTGGCAGAAAGGAAAGAGGTACTGTGCTCTGTTGATCCCTGGGAGGACCCTACTTTGCTGTTGTAGGGCTGACTTTAGGTGCTTCTAATTTAGAATATGACAGGGGACCCTTGGGTCCCGAAAATTCCTTAAATTGTTTTAGTGACCTGGAAAGACTTACAGATTTTTTAAAATCAAGTTCTGGTGCATCAAATGAGTTTTAGGTGCAACAAGGGATCCTAACTAGGGAACTCTTATTTCTTGTTATCTTTTCCTCCTCCTCCTCCTCCTTCTTCTTTTTCTTTGCAAAATATGTTTTGGACTCTTCCTATTTGGATCCAAGGAGCTGGCACTTGCTGTGGCATTCTGCCACAAGAGCCTGGAAAAAATATAAATACCAAGAGGTGTGAGAGGGCAGGTTCCATCTTGGTTGCTTCAGATACAGGGAGGCCCTTCTCCCGGAAAGTGACAACATGCAGCTCCTACAGATGGCTGGGGCATTGTGTGGCTTACCAGTGGCCAACTCAGGCTGAAGCCACAGTCTGTGGTTACAGGCAACCGTGCTTAGTCACAGAGTTAGTGACCCAATTGTGACACACCCTTTTTCCCTTTCTTTTTCTTTTCTTTTCTTTCTTTCTTTCTTTCTTTCTTTCTTTCTTTCTTTCTTTCTTTCTTTCTTTCTTTCTTTCTTTCGTAGCCCAGCCTCTTTTAAAAGAACATTGTTCAACATCTTGGCAGCTTGATATTTAGAAACTGCCCGTTTATACAAGGAAAAGCAAAATTGCAAGGGGGCAGGAAATTGAAGTCGGCCTGTAGATTCAACTAGGGCAGGAGTTAGTTGCTTTGCTGAAAGGGACTGTATCTGGGTGTGGGACGTAGAATTTCTGTGACTGATGAGGAGGGATGCTTTCCAAGCTCAAGGATAGCTCTTTTTGAAGGGAGCCTGAAAGAGAATCTGTGAGGGAAAGAAAAGAGCTTCCTGGTTGCTTTGACTTGGGCCATTTGTAAAATGAAAGTGGGCTTGAGGGAGGCAGGAAGGGGAAGATGAACCCTCAGTACAGAGGTTTATGTGGGTTTTTTAACTTCTTAAAAATAGCATTTCTTTTACCACAGGGGCACAGGAACTTGTAAATAAGAACTGCCAGCAACAGTAAACAAATCAGTCCGAGCTCTTTTATCTGAAAAAGTTCTCTCCTCTTCCTCCCCCCTCACCTCTGTCTCTCTCTTTCTCTCTAATGCAAAACAAAAATTCTCCCTTCCTCTCTAAGGCTTCTTTGCTGGTGTTTGTCCAGGAACAAACAGCCTTCTATATAAATGGTCTCCAAAAGTTCCCGAACAAAAAAAAAGTATCCAGTGTCTGAGTACCCACAAAAAACGACCTCTGCGGCATAGTGCAGCTTTTCTGCCCTGAATTTGTGATCTGCTATCAGAGTCTTTTTAATTTCTCTGAACAGAGGGCTCTTTGGGAGAAGAAAGGATGGGGGTGGGCAAGCGGCACTGGAGTCATCTTTTTTCCCCTCTTCCTTTGCTGTTTTCTTCTAGTCAGCAAGGAGTGTGGGACTCGCTCTGATCTGCCCAGCATCTTGCTGAGGTGGGAGCCTTGAAGGGTTAAGGGAGGCCACCACCAGTTTCCCTGCTGAGCGGAACAGCTAGACAGGCCCCATCTCAGAGCTGTTCATAGAAAAGAGACACCCGACTCCTGACACCCTTTATCTCCTTTGGAGATTTTCCTTTTACGGTGTGTTTAAAATGCTTTTCAGGGATGACTGTCTTTTTTAAGCCATAGGCTTCCTTTAACCACTGGGAATCACTTTCAATGCTCCGTGAAAGGAAGGGAACAGTACTGATGGGTGGAGTGGGGCGCATGGGACACAGACACCATAATTACTGTTTCAGAGTGTGGTGGGGGGGGGGGGGAAGAAATGATTAAATTTCAACAGCCAATCTCTTGATTTTAAATATTTGGCTACTTGTTTGTGAGCTGAAACTTCAATTTCATTGAATTTAATTTGACGCACTTTGGGCGGTCTCAACAAAAGCCATGTGCTCGCTCTGGCCCAGAGTAGGAGAGGGCAGGAGGTAAAACTAGAGAGTGAGCCTCCTAGCTGAGGGACTGCTATTTGGGCTGAGACTAAACAGCAAATGTATCACTCGGGAGAGAGATGGGCAAAGTAGAGATTCAGGGTGGATTTGGCGCTGCAAAGAAAAAGAAGGCCTGTGTTGAGGGGGCGTCGGGGAGAAAGGATAAAAAAAATGGCATCGCTCAGAATTTTCTAGTTCTGTGCTTGCTGGAGCTATAAGCGGGACACCTTCAGAGCCTCTGCCATTACTGCACCCACAGCAGCCAACACCCCTGCTGGATCTTTCCTTCTGAAGCCAGCAGAACCGCAAAGACCCTGTGCCAGAAGATCTTTCGCTGTCTGGGCTTTAAATCCGTAGTCACCGGAAGCAGGAAGTTTGGTAGAGCCAAAAGACAAAATTTCCACTTTGGGAGGGAAGACCCAGACACATATGCCTTGTGGAGCTGGAGATAGTGGAAAGAGACGTGGATGACTGAGTGGTGAGGTGAACCATCCCCCCCACCTCTCTTACTACTATTCACTAGTAAAAGAAGGTTGCGCCTATTGGACTTACTCCCTCACTCCAGGGATGTGCTCAGCCTTTCTCCTGGTCCTTCTCCTTCTTCTACAACTGGATTTGACATTTCCTTCTACTCCCAAATTTGTTCCATCTCTTCTCCTGGAAGCCTGGGTTATCTTGGCATCACCATCTCTGATTTTCTGATCTGTCTCTACATCCATGGAGTTGGCATATTTGCTTATTTCCTACAAAGCAGCAACTCCCCTAAATTCCTGAGGGGAAACTTACCTCTCCTTTCTCTTTTCCGATGTTTCTGTTTATAAACTTGGGTTCTTTGTGGACAGGGGTATTCTCATCTTTGGTTAGAACATGGGCAAGAGAAAGAATGAAAGAACGTTAAATGGAACAGTGGACAGAAAAGGAGCCAGGGCTGTGTTCTTGCCTCTGTTTTTTGTTTGTTTGTTTTTATTATTGTTGGTTTTTTTGGTTTTTCCAGACATGGTTTCTCTGTGTAGCCTTGGCTGTCCTGGACGCACTTTGTAGACCAGGCTGGCCTCGAACTCACAGTGATTCGCCTGCCCCTGCCTCCCAAGTGCTGGAATTAAAGGTGTGCACCACCACCGCCTGGCTCTTGTCTCTGTTTTTAATGGGGTGTAGCAGACATAGCCTGTTGTTGGCCTCAGGAAAGTACCACAATGGTAACTCTAAATTGGTTGGACTGCCCACATCCTATTCATTTCGGGGCCTCTAGCTTCTTGCTGGGTGGCAGGGATTTCCTTCCCAGAGCCCTCGGAAGTTGGTTATGAGCTGTCTCCAACGCAGTACTTCCAGCTCTAATTGACTGTTGAAAAGTACCCACAGGGCTGGCAAGATGGCTTAGCACGTAGGGGCGTTTGCTGCTAAGCCTGACAACCTCCTTCCATATTTGTAAGGGATGTAGGATGTACTGAAATTGTTAGGGGAGCTGGTTCGTTGTGATGTCTCTATAGTCCTGAGCACGAGGTCAAAGCTGTGACACAGGACTTCATTCATCTCTTCAGAGCTTTGTAAACAGGCATTGCAGTTCACGCATTGGGGTATCGCTGAGCAATGTCTGCGTGCCAGCAGGTTTCCCCCAAGAAAGAGAGATAGTGAATACAATCCAGTAAGTAGAGTGAAGATCTGCGTGTGGCCTGGGTGGCCATATACAGAAGGTTGCAGGAATGTGTATAAGGCTGCTTAAGCTTTGTGGAGGACAGAATCTAAGCTGTGGCATAGAGAAAGAGGAAGAGGGGGAGCAAGTCCTTTGGGCACAGAAGCATGACAGTTTTGAGGAACTGAAAGAGGTCCATCTTCCACACCTTGTAGGCAGAATGCTGAGAGACAGGATTAGAGAGAGACTGAGGATGAGCAGGGCCCTGTACGTGGATGAGTTTTGATTTTACCTTAAAAGGCAACGGGAAGCCTGTAGGGCTTTGAATGCTGTGTGTGTGTGTGTGTGTGTGTGTGTGTGTGTGCGCGCGTGCGCGCGTGTTTGTGTTTATACACCAAGAAGACTGGAGTGTTAGAGGGTCCCCCTGGTTGTTAAGGAAGACCAAGGCAGCAAGGGGCAAGGGAGCCAGTGAGGGGTGCTATGAGATAGATGGAGGGCTAGGAAGCCTGTTTTAGGACAGGGTAGGAGGGAGGCAAAGGGGTCGATGGTTGGGATAGTATATGAGAGGTCTTGAGATGGCTGAGTGCAAAAGCGAGGGAGAAAGTCAAGGCTATCCTGCGTTTCTGGCTTTAAGCACTTGGAAGGACTCTGGCCTTCAATGAGGCTGGAGCAAGGGGGCAGGGAGCGTGGCCTTGCTTTTCTTCACGTTGAGACTGAAGGTCCTGAAGGGACAGCCAGGTGGGAATGAGTTGAGGAGCCGCTTCTCTTACACGGGGTGGGGGTGTGTGGGGGTGGGGGTGGGGTGGGAGGTGAGGGGGGGTGAGGTGGTATTTTTGCTGGAGTCTCAGATTTCAAGCTGGCTCAGCTAAAACAAGGTGCTGCCCTAGCACAGCAGGCTTCAAAGAACACTGCTCATGGGGAACCCCTGAGCAGGGGCCAGCTCTTCTGAACTTCATAGAGCAAAGTGGACGCTTGGTCATTTCTACTCCCCCCATGCATTGTCTGCACCCCTCCCCACCCCCCACCCCCACATTGTAGAACACCCAAGGCAGGTCCATGGCGTCCCTATTGGCCACTGACTCTGCTTCTATCCTCTAATGAGAGTCTGAGCTGAAAAGATTACCTTAGGCTTTGCCGCTCTTTATTCAAAGTCTTCAGCAGAGAAAGCTTAATTGCCCAGTGAGGCTTTAGCAGCATGGTGGCTCCAAGTCAGGGGCTCATTTTTTGTCCAAGCAGTCATAGAGCGTTCTCTCTCTCTCTCTCTCTCTCTCTCTCTCTCTCTCTCTCTCTCTCTCTTTCTCTCTCTCTCTCTCTTCCTCCTTTCCTCCCTCCCTCCCTCCCTTCCTCCCTCCCTTCCTCCCTCCCTCTCCTTTCTCCTCTCCCCCCTTTCTCCCTCTCCCTCCCTCTCTGTATTAACCCTGTTTAAGGGGTGTGGTTTAGTGGGTTTTAATGCATAGAACTTTTGGTGTGAATGTACAAAATGTTGATATTTGCTTAGTTAAGTAGCACCCCCAAATGTCACGTCTACTGCTGCTGTGTCTTCTATGGAGCAGGAAGAAAGCCCTAGTGAGAATACCTGCACGTCAGTAATTTCTTGGCTGCCTTATCTATATTGTCCTTTTGGAGCTTTGGTTTCTTTCTCTTTTTTAAAAATTTATTTAATTTTCTTTTATGTGCATTGGTGTAAGGGTGTCAGATCCCTTAGAACTGGAGTTACAGACACTTGTGACCTGCCATGTAGGTGCTGGGAATTGAACCCCGGTCCTTTGGAAGAGCAGACAGTGCTCATAACCACTGAGCCATCTCTCCAGGCCTGGAGCTTCAATTTCTTGGCTGTCAAATCAGTGATGATGCCTCATTTGCTGGGAGAGAGTTTAATAAGATGCCGTTATGGCAGGTAAAAGGAAGCACGTAGCCACTGGACCTTTTCTTTCTCTTCCGGTTTGCTCAGGTCACTGCTTTTTAGCATTCAGGAACTGTACTTGTTAAGTCTCTGTTTGGGGGAGTGAGTCCAGTGCTGGAACATAAGCAAACGTTTACGGGCTGAACTTATCCTTTATTCCATTAAAAAAAGTAAGCATAACCACCTAGAAGCAGCTTGGGGAAATGAGACTTTTGTTGCTATTGTTGTTTTGTTTGTTTGTTTTAGAGACAGGGTGTCTCTGTGTCGCCTTGGCTGTCCTGAAACTCACTCTGTAGACCAGGCTGGCCTTGAACTCAGAGTTCCACTTGCCTCTGCCTCCTGAGTACTGGGATTAAAGGCGTGCACAACCACTGTCCGGCCACATAATTTTTTAAATTTATACTATTTATTTAACCTTTTTGTAGGCTTTTTTTTACACCAATAGAATAATTAACATACAATAAAAAAACAAATGAAAGCTATATGCTTTAAAAAATCTGATTTTCATAGTCTAGAATAATGATTTACACTATACCCCAATTTCTTTCTTTGGGTCCAGAATATCTTTTATGGCAGAACAATCTCCATTCAGTGAGGACTGCATCTACCAAATCACAAATATGTTCCAGGGGAGAGCTGGAACAGTTTGATGTATTATATTTTAATGCAGGACTAATGAAACCAAGTCTAAGGCTTCATTCTCATAAAAGATTGTTATCCTTAGGAGATATCGTGGCCATAAATTGCACCCCGGTTTTGGTCTCTACCTTGCAAGTGAATGACAGGGATTCCAAGGAAGAGTACCCATAGAGAGTGTGCTTTATGCGAATACACGGATACTATGGGGCAGACAACTCATCTTTGCAGCACTCAGTGAACTCAAAGTGGTGAGACGAGAGGGCAGCTTAATTGGCATGATTAGCACATTTCATGATTTAGTAAGAATTCCCGTTCTAGAATGAGTGTTCTTGATGGAACTAGAACAGAAGAAGCCCAGGCAGAGTTAGCTTCCTTCAAAAGATATTAAATATGAAAATGTCTCTGGCGTCCAATGAAAGATCCCTCGGCTCTGGGCATTGAGGCAGCCAGAGAATCCGTTCAGCCGGGATCTCATAGTTTAACCAAAGGTCACTCACTCAGCTGGTTGGAGTTACTCATCTTGAGAGAAGAAGCAAGGCACAGATACCAATGGTGTCTTATAGTAGCTGGGCATTGGAGAAAGTACAGGCAAGAGCTCCTGAGAGGTAGAGCAGTTTGAACATACCTTTATTGTCTAGTCTGTTCATGCTGCCATGATAGAAGGCCGGTGTCTGGGGGAGACTTCTCAACAACAGGCTGGTTTTGCCTGCAGTTCTGCAGGTTGCAAAGTCTAAGAACAAGAGAATCAGTATTAGTGTCATAGATGGAGAGGTCTAGCCCCATCTCTGTGTGGTAGAAAGGTTGACTGATGCCTTTTAGGCTGCTTTACACTGGTTTGACTTCCATGTGTAAATGCTCTGACCTCATGACACTGTCACCTCCCAAATGTCCCCACCTGCTAATGCCATCACTATGAGGGGAAGCATTTTCACACATAGATAGAGGGTGTGCACTTTATTCTGCATTAGCCATTTACCATATTTACCGTGGATTATTTTAGATTACTAACAACAACAACAACAACAAAACAAAAACAAAAAAAAGTGAACTAAAAGCACATCAAAGTACTAGGGGATTTTCTGTAGTGATATCAAATATTTGTGACCAGGCCTCATCAGCCATACTGCTTCCTGTACACTCACTGGACTTCTTTCTGGGCACCTGACAAACCTATCTAACACTCCCAGTAACTGTGGAGGAAAGAGGTAGAGGTTGTTAAAAGAATATTGTTTGCAGGTCTCTTCTGCTAAATGACAAGTGATCATGTCATCCAGGCATTACTCTTCGCCCTTTGTGTTTCAGTGTGAGTGTGAAGGAGTGAGGACGTTAGTTCACCTCTGTGGTGGCTCTTTGTCAATATCCACGTATCCACTGCACCAGTTCAGTGGCACACCAAAGGAGAACCTGCAGTGGCCTGGAAGCTTCTCTGTTCCCCCTCCCCCTACATCTTCCTTTCTGCTTTGGAGATCACAAAGCAGAGGCTGAGAGCTCATGTTCAGTGAGGGGCTCTTTGACATGATTCTGGCTTGTAACCACATGGGTGACATCATGTGTCCTTGTGGATTTATGCCTGATTGGACTGACCTGGATCAGGATCAGCCTGATAAATGGTCCATCTCATGGTCAGAAATGTGAGATCTGCTTCAACAAATTACTCTTAACCATCAGCTCCCCAAGGAAAGACAAATGTTGGCTTTCTGTTATTTTTTTTCCTTTTCCTTCTTATGCCTCCTCCTTCTCTCTCTTGCTATTTATTTGTAATACTCACCCCCTCTTTCCAATAATACTCACAAATCCCAAATCGCTTCCTGGGCCCCTGAATCTCACACCAATTGAGTCACTCTGGCTGCAGATCAAGTGAAGGATATTGGAAGAAAGTGTCATGCTAACGGGAGCCAGGCAGCTGTATTACAGGGCTCCTGTGTGGGGACTGTCCTTTTAAATTGTCCAAAGGCCAGCATTCAGAACTGCAACCTTGGAGTTACTACAAAGGAATAGAATTCTAGGTTTTATTTGCCCCCCCCCCTTTTTCTTTTTCTTTTTGGTGAAATTCATACTTCCCCCAAATCCCCACATGCAGGAAGCTCTTTCCTTGTTTTTCACCTCAGCTCCTTGCTTGCTATCTTTGCTTCCCAGCCTGCTTGCCTTCCTTCCCCTAACAGCTGGACACATCACCATCCCATTTTTCTATTGGTTGTGACTGAAGTAGCTTGGGGTCAATTATTTCCCCAGCAATTGACAAAGAATCTTGATGAAGAGGAAAGTGACATTGTCCTTAAACAGCATTGTTCCCTCCTCCCCCTCCTCTTTTTGCAAGGAACCCAGCAGGGCAGTGGCCACTGTGGAAGTGAGTGGATAACACGTGGGAAGTGAAGAAAAGGTTTTTATTCATGAAGAAAGGCAGAAGATCCAGAGGCGGCCATTCCACAGAGACTGCGTGCAGGCGACAACAGGCCTGAGGTTTTGTTTTTGCTTAGATTCAAAAGAGAACGTAACTAAGAGTTGGGTTTTGTAACTCTCCCTAACCCCTGCGCTTCTGTTGAAGGTTCAAATCCTTGGCAGTCGCAAAGGGGTTATAGATCCCCTAAGTTTCGTGAAAATATGACCCTGGACCGCCCCAGTACCTTTTCCCTCCCCCAGCGTCTGTACTCAAAAACCAGAACTCAAAGCCCTCTTTCCCTGGCGTCCGTGCCTTAAGCCTCTTGGTGGCTTTTAGTATTTTGACTGGGCCACTAAGTAAACCAGTCAAAATGGACTTGGTGGGGGGTTGGTACTTGGGGAAGACACGAATGATTGATGGTTAGGTGCAGCGCCCTAGCGCTTATCAGCCGGCTTCCTAGGAAAGGTTAAAAAGCCCTCCTTTTTTTGTTCCCGGACCCGCATGGCTAGAAGCGGTCCCAAGTATCACCAGCAGAAGGGACGTCTGCGGGGAGAGCGGGTCCGGATGCCGCAAGATGCATTCACCGGTGGCCTCCATCTACTTGCCACGCGGAGGACAGCCACTCCTGCCCAAGATCTGACCTCAATCAGGCTCAGCTGCACTTCCGAGCTTTGAGTGGGGTAAAGAGGGCACCGACTGTAGTGGAAGCAGAGCAAACGGAAGGGAAGGCCGTTTTCCTCTTCGCCTTGGAAAGTAACCCTGCTTCCTGGGTACACGAGGACCCAGGGCGGGAAGATAATACACTGGGAGGTCCTAGGGGACACCCCTGGCGGTGGCTAGATTCCACGCCCTGCTATGTTAACTCTTTGGGGGCGGGAACTTGTTCTCTGGTGCCCACAACCTTCGGGTCCCAGTTGTGGATGGGCTAGGATATCGGTGGCTAAGAATCATCGCTGGGGAGGGGTCCCCCCATAGGACCGCCTTGAGATGCAGTTAGTGAAGGGGCGCCCTGCAGCACAAAGGCCTTGCTTAAAGGATTCTTGCAGATAAAGGAGCCCAGCTACCTTTCTTTCCTATAATGGCCCCTGAGGCTAATGTCTTAAAGAGGAAACAAAAGGATTGTTTTACAGTACACAAGTGAGGCAGGGGCGCTGGAGGTTGGGAGCGGTAGCACTCGTTACTAGGAGAGGTGGCCCTAGCTTCTTAACCCTTCCCATCCCGCAGCCCCCAGGTCTCCTTTGGCCTTTCATTTATACCCACCACCAGGACCACCAGGAGGTTGGTCTTGTCAGGAAGGGACCACTATGTAATAAGATCTCCGCTCGCCTCCTTCTCTTCCCCATTTTCCTGCACAAGAGGAGAGGGGCAAAGATCGGGGCCCCACATCTACTTTGCTACTATTTCGGAAGGCAATAGGAGTAAAGGGGAACATTTCTTGTGGCCCCGGGTTTCTATGAGAGCCACCTGGATTTTCGAACTGTCGAGACTGATGCTCTTGAGACCCAAGCAGCGTGCACTATGAGCGCCTTACAAAGTTGCAGAGAAGGCAGGGCTGCTCCAAGAGCCCAGGTAGCAAGCAGATTTAGTCTGCACCACCCCGGGGAAGCTACACCGCACCAGGCTCATCAGGTGTAGGTGGCCTTTAGGTGTGAGTGGGGTGTGACAAAAAGTTTACATTTGCAAGCTCCGAAGCTGAGAGAGAGAGAGAGAGAGAGAGAGAGAGAGAGAGAGAGAGAGAGAGAGAGAGAGAGAGAGAGAGAGAGAGAGAGAGAGAGAGGAGGGGCTGGCAGAGGCAGAGGCAGAGGCAGAGGCAGAGGCAGAGGCAGAGGCAGAGGTAGAGGTAGAAGCAGAGGCAGAGAAAGAGAGTGAGTGTCCTAAGTCCTATCTCCTTCTGCCTCCTGGCTTTTAGTTCTGTCACTGGGAGAAGATCTGAAAAAAAAAAAAAAAAAAAAAAAAGTTAAATAGCAAGCAGTAGGAGACAAATGATGTAAGGGGGAAAAACAACTCAACAACAAAAATGCCCACAGGGATGGTTTTAAAAACCCTTTATTATGGAAATCCATTGCTTACACAAAAAGGGAGAGAGTGATATTTATTCAGCGGGTCTTCAATTTGAGGGTGTATCAGAGTAGCTGAGCAGAATCCTCCGGAGGCCTTGTTAAAACACAGATTGCTGGGCCCTAGCCCCAGAGGTTATTTTATTTGGGAGACCTGGGGTTAGCCCCAGCTTGAGACTTCACAACTTGTTAGAATTCCCAGGTGCTGCTGCTGGCTGCAGAGATCCTTATGTAACCCCCTCCTGGCTTCAGTGCACGTTACAAGTTCTCCATTCTGGGGCTTCCAGCCCCTCCCCCAACTTCCTTGGTTTGCTAGAGAGTTTTAAAGCAAATCTCAGTTATTCGGTCATTTCACCCCTGTGGGTGATTTTTAATTCATTGGTTAAATAGAGAGGACTACGAACTACGGGAAATCATTAAAAAAAAAAAAAAAAAAGCCTTTTGGAAGCTTCCAGGCAGTCCCACTGCTCTTTGGTCATTTCACTGGGGAGGAGTCTAGCACCAATCTATTAAAAGTGATGCCCATCACTCAGTGTAAATGTGCTTGCCTAGCTGGTGTGAGATCCTGGGTTCCACCCCAGAGTCTAAATAAATAAACATAGCAGTGCTGGGTTGGTGCTGTGGTCCCCAGCTCTCAGCTCTCCACCATCCGCAGTGTCCTTATGCACTGCTAGGGCTTTTCGGTCCTCTAAAGTGTTTTCCTAACAAGACACCTCAAAGGATGGGGTTTTGATCTATTTTGAATGCTCAAACTCTTCTTAAGGATGCTGGGCTCAGACTATGAGAGAATCCTTCTGGCCTACTTCTTCTCTACCGCTTCCTTGTTATTGGAGAAGGAGAGTTCAGCCACAGCTTCTGGGCATAGTCATCACTGAAGCCCAGACTTGCCATGTATCATGGTTAGGTCCTGGCACAATGTGCCTGCGTGTGTTTCTTTTACGCGCCAAAGCCGCCGAGGAACACCTTACATTCCTCTTGGTTTGTTTCTAACGAGGCCTCTACTAGATTCCTTGACCCTTCACGAGGTCACTCTCAAAAGAATTCCTTGCCCTCCTCTTCCTGCCTTACTTACTCCAGCCTCACCAGTACCCTCACCCCCCTCACCCCCCCCTCACCCCCCTCACCCCCATGCTTACTCTCAGGCAAGCTACAGCAGACCCCCAGGAGATTAGAAGTTTACACTCTTATATGATGGTGGTCCTCTCTCCTTTCCAGATTCTCCAGGAAGCCATAGACAACTTTTTTTTTTCTTTCTCCATCTGCTGAAGAAAGCTCTGGGGATGATGGCGTTCACTCCTGTGCCCCAGAGCCTCATGTTTGTATGTTTTCCTTCCTGCACCAGCCTGAAATCGGCTGTCACTTTCTGTTTTCTCCTGGGTCCCTCCACTTGCTTTTGCTTTTCTAGCCTTTCTCAAAGAAGATGCAAACAGCATGTGGTTGCTCCCCTTTGGGTCCTCATGCACCTAGTTCTATTGGGTGGCCTGTCTGTGATGTCAGCTAATGGAGTAGTATTTTCACTGCTGTCAGGCAGGAACAGAGACCACATGGTGCTTGGTTCGAGGCTGCTTTGCTCCTTCTACCAACCTGTGTAAGCCTCTGCTATATGTCAGGCACCGTTGGAAGGCTTTTAGCACTGACTGAACAAATTAGACTTTTTCCTGCCCTGACTGGCCTTCCCTGCATGTCCTCTGTTCCACACCTCAGGATTCAGAAATATGTGAAAAAAGTTATGTATGTACAAAACATTATTATTATTATTCTCTCTATATTGTAATTTGTTATACATTATAAATAATTTATATTATACTGTATATTATGACTAGTTTAGAGATGATTCAAAGCAAGTATTTTAAACTGTTTCCACCCAGGACCTCTATTGTCAAATAAATTTTATGTGGCCCAAGTATATAGGAATATAAAACAGACATACAAGTCAACCCTTTACTGATAGTTTATTTGAAACCATTCTTTGATATACATATAACTTTACCAATTAGTAAAAGTAAAAGTAGCTGGGCAGTAGTGGCACACACCTTTAATCTCAGCACTTAGGAGGCAGAGCCAGGTGGATTCTCTGATTTCCAGACCAGCCTGGTCTACAGAGTGAGTTCAGGACAGCCAAGGCTACACAGAGAAACCCTGTCTTTGGGGAGGGGGAGAGTGTCGAGTTAAAGCAAATGTACATACTGATGGACTGGTGGGGTTACTTTTCACCGCATACAGAGTGTAATCTTAGCTGATTATCTCACTGTTCAGGGCTTAGAGCAGCCTCAGTGTTTTTCCAAGTTGATTGATACTTTGATTTTATAATCACCAATGCTAAGAATGCTTTTTTTTTTTTTTTTTAACTTAAATACACTTTACCAAAGTGACATATATTTAAGGCCATTTCAGAAATTATTGAAAAATGTGTTTTAATCCTAAACCAAATTTCATTGAGCTACTTTTTCTTAATGAAATTCAAATTAGCAAGCCAAAGCAGCAGGGTGTTGCTGTTGCTGTTTTGAGACAGGATGTCTCTGTTATGTAGCTCTGGCTGGTCTGGAATTTGCTATGTAGATCAGGCTGGCCTTGAACTCACAGAGACCCGCCTGTGTCCAAGAGTGCTAAGACCAAATAAAAGTGTGTACCATCATACCCAACACAGGCCAAGAGTACACTAATCTCATATTTACATACTGAGGCTAGAACAATATTCAAAGACTTTTTTTTAAAGGTAATTCAAGAATTGTTTCTATAACAGCAGAAAACTTTTTATGTATATTAAAAACATCACAATGAATAACACAATAGAGTCAAACATGAGCCAAGGTGTGCCAGACAGTGTTTTACCCTTTTTAAATTTTTACTTTTTATTTTCATTTTTTGGTGTTGCATAGCATGGGCATATGTTCAGAGCCAGGTCTGCAGTGAAGATGCAACATCAGTGAGCACTGTCAGAATGCCTCAGATTATTTACATATTCTAATTTTGAATTTATTTATTTATTTTTTAAAATCTATGCTCAGAAATGTTCTACTTTTGCCTAAGTTTCCACAACTTCACATTCCGTTTTTGTGAATGTACTAGCTGATTTTGCGTCTACTTGACGTAGGCTAGAATGATCAGGGAGGAAAGGAGCCTTGGTTGAAGAAACGTCTCTATGAGATCCAGCTGTTAGGCATTTTCTCATTGTGGGTGGTGCCATGCCTGGGCTGGTGGTCCTGGGTCCCATAAGAAAGCGGGCTGAGCAAGGCATGAGCAGGCAAGCCATCAAGCAGCACCCCTCCACGGCCTCTGCATCAGCTCCTGCCTCCGCGTTCTTGTTCTCCTTGAATCCCTGTCCTGACTTCCTTTCGTGATGAACAGCAATGTGAGAGTGTAAGCTGAATAAACCTTATTCTTCCTTACTTGCTTTTTGGTCATGGTGTTTTGTTGCAGCAATAGAAACCCTAACTAAGACAGTGACACGGTAAAGGAACACTACCCATAGCTCAGGAAGCTGTGGTTTAAAGCATAGGAGAGGATGTGCTACATGCAAGTCATGTGCAAATTCTGCATCATTTTATACAATAGACTTGGACATCCCAAGAGTCTGATGCCCTCAGGGCATCCTGAGGATGCTGATGGATGACAATGTAGTCATGAAGATTACATATTCTAGTCTGGAAGGCAGTAAAATGGCACGTTGGAGAAGGAAAATGCCCAAGTGAAAATCAAAACAGTGGTGGATTTGTGCTGCTATTTTTAAACTCTGTGGTCATGAAAGGTTTTCTAACTAGAGGAGTTGTGCTGAGGAAAGGCTAGAAGGCAGGGAGAATGTCTTTTGGTAGTAATGCTTCCCGAGTTGGAGAGAACCAGGAGGGCAGTAACCCGGGAAGGCATACACAAAGGCAGGCGCTTGCCTTCTTCTTTTTTTTTTTTTTTTTTCGAGACAGGGTTTCTCTGTGTAGCCTTGACTGTCCTGGACTCATTTTGTAGAGCAGGCTGGCCTCGAACTCACAGCAATCCGCCTACCTCTGCCTCCCAAGTGCTGGGATTAAAGGCATGCGCCACCACCGCCCAGCTAGGTGCTTGCCTTCTAAACTGGCAGTTGTTAGCATCTCTGAATTAGCTGTAAGGCTCTAATGTCTCAGATGGCTTTGGGGTGTGGTTTTCCATCGCCCACTTCCCTTACTCAGCTCTAGGATAGAGGTGAGGCCCGAGGGAAGCTGTCCTCTTACTCTGGGGATACCAGATGAAGCGCCATGGGCAGGGCTAGGTGGCCTTTCCTTGCTCTGGGTTCTTGTGACCTCAATAACAAAGATAGGAAGTGCTAATTCTGAGGCTGATCTTTTTAATGATAGGCGGTGACAGTGGTCACGAGAGTCCCCAGGAGAAAGGGGACAAACTGAGGCAAAGCTGAAACTAGGTTGTAACCACAGGCAAAAGTGTTGATTTTCATTAAAGTCGCTGTCTTTTAAGAACAGTAAGTGTATGCAATACCACACTGCTCAGTGGACTAGAATCTCATGTGCTCAACCTGCAGTTGGTAGGCCTGCCCTTGGTCTTACAGATCACTGTTACTCCCTACCCCTCCAGGTCACCCCAAGTACTGGGCTCTACTTGGCAGAGTCTCCTTCCCCCACTTTTGTCCGACAGTGGCCAGGTTCCTTGGGTTTCTACTTTCTACCGAGTGCTTTGGAGAATAAGGAAAAAGTAATTTTTTTTTTTTTCATTTCTTGGTGAGGGGCCTTGTGACTCTTTCTCCTAAAGTCCAACTATTTGACTCTCTGTGTTCTCTTTGCTGTCATTTAAGACTGGCTACACTGACATATAAGAGCCTCTGAACACCTGCCACTCTCACCCGGGCTGACAGGGGAAGCTGTTGTTCTAAATCCAAAAGCAAACAGTAGTGTCACTGGGCAGCTGGCCTCCCCAGGAGCACAGGTGAATGGGGGGACAGTGGCATACTTGTCCCAGAAAGGGGCCATTAGAGGTCTGTTCCCCAGAGAAGGGGTTTCCTCTCACAGCTTCCCTGGGGCAGCTGTGCTGAAGAGGGGGAGGGAGGCGACTTCTTGATTCCATTTTTTTTTTTTTTAAAGAGTGGAGAGATTGTCAGCTAGTCTTCTCTTTTCAGGAAGATCTCCAGAGGTGGGCTGAGTGGGAGGTGGCTATTCCACTTAACCACGTGGCCCCAGCTCACCCTCACAGCATCTCAAGTGACTGCTGGCAGGAAGGGAGAAACTGCTGAAGCAAAGGATGTGGTTACTCTTCAAGACCCTGATTCTGTTAAAGGATTAAAAAAAAAAAAAATCACATCAGAACTCAAGAGGTTTGTGCTCATTAAAACATGGTGTGTGTGTGAGTGTGTGTGTCTGTGTGAGTGTGTGTGTTTGTGTGTGTGAATGTGTGTGTTTGTGTGTATGAGTGTGTGTGAGTGTGTGTGTGTTTGTGTGTGTGAGTATGTATGTGTGTGTATGAGTGTGTGTGTGTTTGTGTGTGTGAGTGTGTGTGTTAGTGTGTGTGTGAGTGTATGTGTGTGTGAGTGTGTGGGAGTGTGTGTTTGTGTGTGTGAGTGTGTGTGTTTGTGTGTGTGTGTGAGTGTGTGTGTGTTTCTGGGTATTACTAGATGCAAGGGGTGGAGTTACACTACACTTACATGGTCAATGGTTGTTTAATAGAATCAGTATGGTTTACCAAGAAAGCTATCGTATCGCCCTGTATTGGCTTTCTAGGGCTGTCATAACAAAGTGCCATAGACACATTGAAATTTATTTTCATATAGTTCTGAAGGATGAAAATCCAAGGTCAGAGTGTCCTTGGCTTGCAGATGCCTGTCGTCTGTATCTTCCCATGAGTTTTCTCTCCTGTGTCTGTCCCATGCTCCTTTTATAAGCCAGTGATATTGGGGTTTGGCCTACCACAAATGACTCTACTGATATCACCTGTCCTGTTTTAAAAGCCCTGTCTCTGAATACAGCCTCATTTTGAATAGCTAGGGTCAGGGCATTAACATATAAAGGGGTGAGTAGAAGCACAAATGATCTCTTCACAGCTATCCAGCCATCACCACAGAGAACAGGGCTTTGAAGTTTAGAAAGTACGGGCCTTAACCTTGACAAACAAACATATTAATGTACTTCTTTTTTCCCCTAAAAAGAAACAGCTAAACACTTTAGTACATTGTGTGGGGGTGGGGTGGGGGGGCAGTCTTGCTATGCAACACAGATGGGCCTCAAACTTACCGTGTAGCCCAGGCTGGCTTCCTACTCATTATATTGCCCAGGCCAATCTCCAACTAGACATCCTTTTGCTTTAACGACTCAGCAATGACACAGCAGGTGTGCCACTGTGTCTGGCCACTTTATTGCTTTTCACAATCAGTTCCACCCTTGTTTACTCGTCAAGATTAAGACGACCCAAATATAAAACTAAAGTATGCTGCATTAGTGGATTTAAGGTAACTAAATTTGTTTCTAGGCATGGAGGGTGCAGCTCAGTGCTGGGGTAATTTCCTGACGTAAAAGGACTCTGGACTAAGGGGGGGGGGCTATTTCTGTTTCCTAAGTTTTATTGTTGTATGTTCCATCACCCTTATCATTAAAAATTAAAGGTGTAGATGTTATCCTGAGTATCAGCTCTCCATGTTGGAGTAAAAAGCACAGATTCAGGGCAGGGGACAGAGTGAGCTCCCAAGGCCTGCCTGGCCCAACCCAGGATCTGCTTGTTCAACTGGGCAGGTGAAAAGCCCCATGCGATGTGGGGGTTGGTCGGCTTCTTGGATTTATACAGATTCGGAAACAGACTGGAGTTATTAAATGAGATGGCCTCTGATCGTGAGTTGGGACTTTTTCTCTTTTTCTCACAGAATGCTTGCCTTTGTTTGTTTTTCTGATCAATCTCGAAAGCGGTGCAGACTCCTCTGCAGCAGCCTCCACCGGCTTCCTTCTCCACCTCACCCACAACACCCACACAAACAAGACCCGAGAAGGCACAGGATTCTTTCTGATTCTAGCGAACGTACTTTATCTCTTTCTCCGTAGAAAATCGTATGAGGAGCCCACTACGGTGCTGCTGGCTTCAACAGGACACGTGTGGGTGGGCTGGCTTTTCCTGGCTTTCCTCTGGATCACCTCCACCCAGCTGCTCCGGAAAGGCCGCCACGAGGCCCACCTGGGACGTGTTGCGCGGTGTGCAGGAACCGGCCATCACTAAGCATTTGCAGTGCACACCACTCTGAGTTCCGAGTCTGATGAGAACAGACATTGTACATTGCGCCAATGTCACCCGAAGGCCAACTAGTGAGTTCATTAGTCAACTGTTTCCTTATGGCTGGCTATTAAAACGAGGATGCCCAGATGTTTATTTAGGGTTGAGGAAGGATGCGGTATTGTTTGATACATGAGAGAGTTACTGGATGTGTGTGTGTTAAAGTAATTCCCCCGAGTTCTGAAATAGATGGTGTATTTCTCAATGACACAGAATCCCTTGGCCATTCTTTACTGTCAAGATCCAACTTGCCATCTGCTCTGAGATGCCCTGGGTCTCTGCCCAGGATTGTCTAGCAGAACTCACACCCTCCGCTTTCCCATCTCTTCCTGTTTCTCGGCACACACAACTGCCTGCTGTTGCCCCTCTCTGCTTCTTCAAAAATGCACTTGTGGGACAGGATTTCTCTTCTAGCTCAGCAGAAGTCTAGAACGTTTTCTTTTTCTCTTTTTGGAGTATCACCGTGAGTTCTTCCTTTTCTTTGGCGATTAAAAAAATTTTGTGCTCAAATGCACACGATAAAAATTGTTTATCATCTTCACCATTGTTAAAGGTACAGTTCAGTGGTATTAAGTAATCTACAGTGCTGGGTAACCGACACCACTACCCCTTCAAGAACTTTTTTGTCTTCTTGAATAAAACCATGCATATTAAGCATGAACTGTCCACCCTCCTTTGCCCCCAGCTCCTAAATGCCTCCATTCTACTTTGTGAATTAGCCTAGTCCAGGCACCTCATCCAAATGGAGTATCTGTGTTTTTGTGACTGGCTTATTTCACTTAGCACAAGGCCTTCAGGATTTTCCCACCCACCCCCCCCCCATATCGTATCATGTTTGAAAATTTCATTCCTTGTAAAAGAATCATATCCAATATAAGTGCTATAATTTGCTTACCTATTTATTCGTCTACTGACGAATCTTTCTATGGTTTCCATCTGTCAGATATTGAGTAGACTGCCAAGAAAATCAGCTTGCAATGATCTGTTTGAATCCCTGCATTTTGTTAACTGCTTTGGGTCTATTCTTAGCCGTGGGGATGCTGGATCATGTGTCATTCTATGTTTAGCCGCTGAGGGTTTTCCCAAATCAAACTATTTTTAATCACCTCCTCACAGGTCAGTATCACCAAGAGTGGAGTCTTCATATACTTTTTGGTGAAAGAAGGACCATTTCTTCGAAGGGAGGCAGCATCAGTAGTCTTGTGGGTCCATCACCTCTCTTGATGAGTAAGCTAGCTGGGGAAAGACAGGAATAACTAAACCCTATTCCCCATACTTGTCACACTTGTCCTCTTGAATGGCTTTACCTAAACAGGCTAAGCAGCAGCTTCTAGTGGGGGAGAATATCTACTGAGTAGATGAACGAAATGTGCCATATATGACACATAGAGTATGTCCCAGTCTCTAAGGACAAAAAGGTTTACTATCTTTAGCTGTAGACACAGCGAAATGTGGCTGGGGGTGTGGCTCAGTGGTAGAGTACTTTCTAGTATATGAAAGGCCGTGGGCTTCATCCCCAGGGATGAAAAGAAAAAGACAAGAAACAATGAAATAAGACAATGTTGTAAAGTGCTTGGCCTAATTCCTGTTATGGGTGAACTTTCAACCATCCACTGTTGTTATTATTACCATATTTAGAGATGAAGGGACCCAGGCTCCTGGGAGCTAACAGTTTTGTGGCTGTTTCCTAGCATTCATTTGATGGGTTTTGAAATACCTCTGTATACGGCTGCCTTCCTAATTCTACAGTAGATGATTGAGTTCAGGCTGTAATCCTCTAGTGTAGTTTGTTTGTGACTTCTCTTCTTCTTCGTGCCCCCTGGTCTGCTTTCTGTGGCTATAGCTAAGTAGTACAGACTAATTAATGCACAAAGAATAGAATTTTATTAAGACTCTGGAGGCTGGCCATGTAGAAAGACGACTGGAACCAGGTGAGGAAGGAACTTCTGCTGTATCATAGCATTCCTGAGAGCATTGAGTGGTCCAACAGAGCTGTGCTAAAGACATCCTACATCTTGCTTCTTATAGCCAAGTCACTCCCATAATAACTTATTAATCTATTTTTCCCATGAATGTTTTTTAACCTCTTAACATTGCTGTAATGGGCACCATGTTTTCAACAATTTTCAAAAAATACTTTCTAACCAGAGCATCACTGTCTATGAATGCAGTTTGCTGATAATTCTTTGATACAGGTATAATTTAAAAAAAAAGTAGCATGACTTGGCACCATCATACTCTCTTCCTTACCAACCATGTGGCCTTCAGCAAGTCATCACATTGGCTCACACCTTGCGTTTTGCCATAGGAGGTGTTATATCAGGTGCATAGGCTGTGGTCAAAACTATGGAAAACATGCGAGTTCTTATGCCAGAGTTCTCAGTGAAGGACAATTAAAGTAGTCATCATCATTGCAATGGCACTGACCATAAGATGGACCAGTAGGAATGGCACAGAGAGCTAAGGTACCATGGTCTCTAAGTGTATCCCTATTTTTTTAGATGTTATATGCAAGAAAAATGCAAGACTTTGAACTAATGAAATGGTGTCATTGCCTTTTGGTGTGTGCTTAAGAAAATGGTCATAAAGGAAAAGCAGAAACCCAGAATCTGCCTCACCTCTTTGAAAAGAATGAAGGATCTGAGCTGCTCTCTTCTACCTGTGACTAAATGGGGCCACAACTGTGACAGCTCACTTACCAAGTCAGGTCCAGAGAGTCCCAAGAAGAGACAGTTTCTTTGGAGATGCAAACTCAGCCCTGGCACACAAAACAGAAGTTGAGCTGCTTGAGAGAGCACCCACCTACCCTCATCTTTTCAAAGGGAAGCAGCAACACCTTAACCCATGTGATCTGAAGTGGAGGTACCAGAGAGTATCAGTTTGTCTTCCCAGGTAAATGAGCTGCCCATATCTTTATCCAAGGTGCCTTACACAATTGATCCATTTGAAGGTGCCAACTCTACGCAAGTGACTCACTCCTGAGTCTCTAACATACCTGCTTGTCGTATCATGACAGAACATTGAAGATAGCCTTGATACTGCTCAGAATGACACAGTGGCTCGTGGCTTGGGCTAGTGGAATCTCGAATCCTTTTCTATAGCTAAAAGCCGCTCCCACAATTTTACCAAGTTTACTGTACTCTGGGGGTTTGAATCAGCCTGCTGGTGATTAGACGTGTGTCCAGGTGAACTGGCAAAGGTTTGATTCCCGTGACTTCCTTAAACTGTACTGATTCTGAGCTATTGACAGTTCTATGTGAAGCAGTTTGTTCTCCAGTCTTCACTTTGCCCTTTACAGTCTTCTCTTGTACCACGTAAATACCAACATTTACGGTGTTCCCCAAAGGCCTCTAAGCCCTTTCATGTTTTGAGAAGGCTGCTATTGATATTTCTTTTTCATGGACATTTACTGAGCACAGGAGAACTCTATCACTGTTCTGTAACAACTCCAGAGGAGGCTTGACAGCCGAGCACCCCAGCAGCATCTGGACTGACCTGTTACCTCTTCCCAAACACTCACATGGGAACACACCCCGTTCCTCCCCATTTGACCCTATCTTGTATGGCATCTACCCTTGCCCTAGAGATGGAGCTGGTAATTCCATCTAGGGTCAAGGTCCCTCTTTGTCAACATTCTTGAGGGACTTGCTCTGTGACCATACTCTTTCTCTTGTATTTTCATTCTTCTGTTATCTACCTAATCCTATGCTCAGGCATTTTCCATACTAAGAAAAAAAGCAAATTCCAAAAAACAGCCTTGAGTCCATTTTCTGCATGAGTCACAGAAATCTTTAATCTACCTTTTTTGTAGTTTGGTTCCAATTTTTGGTATCATGAAGTACTGTCTTTCGGAGGCCACTGTGCCCTCCAAGTTGCTCAGTCCAATAGATACCCTACCTTCTGTCTTTTGCTGCAACCTGCATGGCTGAAGGATTGAGGCAGCTTGGGTGGCAGCACATACAGAAAAAAGCTGGTGTCTTAAGGTTATGTTGCTATGCAGAGATACCTTGACCAAAGCAGCTTTTATAAAGGAAAACTTTTAAAATGGGGCTGGCTTACAGTTTCAGACGTTTAGTCCATTATCATCTTGGCAGGAAGCATGGTGGGGTGCAGACAGACATCGTGCTGGAGAAAAAGCTGAGAGTTCTACATCTGGATTCTCAGGCAGCAGGAAGAGACTGCCACTTTGGGCAAGGCTTGGGCATCTGAGACCTGAAAACCCACCCCCCAGTGACATACTTCTTCTAATAAGGCCACATCTAATTCAACAAGGTCATATATCCTGATAGTGCCACTCTCTATGGACCAAGCATTCAAAGACAGTAGTCTATAGGAAGCCATTTTCATTCAAATCACACAGCTGGGATTGAGTGGGCCGTGGGCTCTAATGGAGACACAGCAGTAGGCAGGAAACTCAGTGCCTCTGTTTCCATGGGTCTGGGCATCGGGCATTCTTGACATGGCAGTGCTCGTGACAATGACGCACATTCACTTAGGGTGTCATCTGTTCCCCATCATCTTCCACATGGGAACTTGCCAGTGTTCCCCACTGTCTTCTGGTAGACTCACTTCTTTTGGCTCTCCCTCGGGGGCTCTCCATAGGAGGAATGTGGTTCTGGGCTGTGGCGGTGATTAGGGCTATATGGCAACTGGACTGAGCAAATGTGGGGCCCAGATACACGGTTAAACAGTTAAGATGTTTCTGAATAGTTTGAGATGAGACTGAGTAAACCAGGTGGGTGGGCCCCATTCAAGCCATGATGACCCCCCCATAGGATGAAAGAGTCAGTAAAGGGGATTCATTTTCTTTGTGGGGGACATGGCTGGGACATTGGACTCCTCTTGTCTTCGTACGCAGGCCTCAGGCAGAGCTTACACTATCAGTTCTCCTTGAGTCTCAGACCTTTGGAGTCAGCTGAAGTGCCACCGCTGACTCTGCGGTCTCTGAGTCTCTGTGGCTGTGAGTGGGCTTGAACGTACGAACTCACGCTGGTTGTCTTCCCCAATCAGATGTCTGGCTTTAATTTTGGTTTCTGGCTCGGGCTCAGTGATCATACAAGTTGGCTTCTCACAGTGACTCTCAGTCTCTGTTTTTCTACTTCAGTCCCAGTCTCTCTGTCTCACTCTCTCCTGGTCCTCTACATGACCGTTCCCATGGAAATGTTACTGTCATAGCTAGTTATCTTCTTATGCTTTGGAAAAGAGCCCCTGTTTTCCTTTTGGAAATGTCCCTTACTTATGAATGGGACTTTCCATGAAAAGGATGGGCTCGCAACTTCCCTCTACTTGCCCTGTATTAGCCTAAATATCTGCTTAAAGAGGAAGGCTTGTCCCTCGTTCCTCATTGTCACATGGGGAGGGTGCAGGTGTTCTCAAAGCATGGGATGTATTACTTTCTTTTGGGAAAGCACAGAAGTCCAGGTTCTCAGGCCTCACCTGGCTCTCTTGGATAGCTCTGGGGTGGTCTATTCAATCTAGTCTAGCACACTTCTCAAGTATGCTCATTGCTTTTCTCATTAAACAGGACAGAAAGCACTACAGAATCTACTTAAAAGAAGAAGGGTTTAATATTGACTTATGGTTTCAGAGATATCTCTGTTCTCCGTGGTGGGGGGAGTAGCACCATCCATAATGGGGAATGTGGGGTTTGGGCTTCTTTGGAGGATAGCAGGCATGAAGCAGAACCAGAAGTGGCATAACCTGCAGAGTCCTACCCCTAGTAAATTGCTTCTGGCCACACCCCCACTTACTGAGGGCTCCACAACTCCTTAAATCAACAGCACTATCTGGGGTCAAGAATTCTAAGATAGGAGTCTATAGGAGGACAGTTCAGATCAAACCATAATCCTACAGAAAAGTCAGGAACAATGAAGCTTGACAACCACGGTACTCTCTTATCAGACTCATTTGTCTGGGTTTAGGTTTGTTGAAGATTAGCTTATAAAAATAACACTATTCTTAGATATAGAGTCATATGAACTTTTTTTTTTTTTTTTTTTTTTTGAGACAGGGTTTCTCTGTGTAGCCTGGGCTGTCCTGGACTCGCTTTGTAGACCAGGCTGGCTGGCCTCGAACTCACAGCGATCTGCCTGCCTCTGCCTCCCGAGTGCTGGGATTAAAGGCGTGTGCCACCACGCCCGGCTGAGTCATATGAACTTTGACAACTGCATAGCCACGCAGTCACTGCCATTAACACACCACTGAGTGGTTCTGTCACTTAGAAAAATTCTTTCATCCTTCTTTGTGTTTAATCTCTCCTTCCATGTCTAATCCTGCCAACCACCGACCTGAAATTTTGTTGTGATATCTTTGTCACTTTAGCACAGATTCTATGACTTACCACAATCATTTTGTGGCTTCTCTATGCTGTTTAATCACTAGTAATAGTCCACAGTGTGTATTCTGGTTTGTTTTCTATTGCTGTGATAAACACCATGGCCAAAAGTAACATGGAAGAAAAGGGTTATTTGTCTTACACATCCCGATCACAGTCCAACATTGAGGGTAGTCAAGGCAGGAACTCAAGCAAGGCAGGAACCTAGAGACAGGAGCTAATGCAGAGACCATTGAGGAGTGCTGTTTACTGGCTTGCTCTTCATGGCTCTCTAAGCCTGCTGTTTAAAATTCAACCCAGGACCACATGCCCAGAGATAGAACGGTATGCGGTAGGCTGGCTCACATCAATAGTCTAGAAAATACCTTACAGACTTGCCTACAGGCCACGATGGAACCACTCTCTCTATTGAGGTTCTCTCTTCCCAGATGACTGTAGCTTGTAACCTGCACAGTGTGGATACGAAAGCTTATTCAATCTTTTTCCATTTGATGTGTTATTTGCATGCTTTCCAGTTTGGGAAATTATTCATCAAATGTCTAGAAACATGCCTTTGTGGGGAAGGAAGTTTTCTTTCTTTCTTTTTAATTGAGTAAACATAGAAGCGGGTTTGCTGAGTCACACAGTAAAGTGTCCTTTAGTTTTCTAACAGTTTCCCAACACGGCTGTTGTCTTGCGCTCTCATGAGTGATGGATGAGACTTTCACTCACTGCATGCTCTCATCAGGACCTGCTCATCTGGTTTTTAAGTCTCTGGCCATTTTGACGGTATGTGTTAAGGAGGGGTGGGAAGTAGCCAGAGAGGTGAATCATTGGCAGCTTGGCTTTGTGGGTTACTTCTGTGGCTCAGCTTCATTCTACCCCATCAGAGATGGTACATTGTGATGACAAGCTGTGCTCTGATGCCCTGTGGTGAGAGCTAGACACACTGTATTCCTGGGTTGTGCTCCAGTTGTAGCAGCTGCTAGCTGACCAGGCTATGGATAGCTCTTTTTCCTATGGAAAACACTAGATATTTTTTGCCAAACACCTAAGCCAAGTCTTCATTAGAATTCTTACACCGTCTTTCCCTCTTAAAGTTTGACGGGCAGATGGTGTCTGATTCCTGAACTCATCTTTAAGATGATTGTAAAGCAGATTAGTAGTTGTCTTAGTCTATTCAGGCTGCCATAAGGAACGCTACAGACCAAATGGCTTACAAACAACACAGTTTAATTCTCACAGCTGTGAAGACTAGAAAGTCCAGGGTCAAGGTGACTGTAGACGCAAAGTTTGATGCAGCAATTTCTGTGTCCTGTACATGTGAGAAAATCAAGAGAACTCTCCTGGGTTCCTTTTATAATAGCACTAATTCCAACTGTGAGGACCCCACCCTCATGACCTGTGCTGGCTAGTTGCCAGCTCAACCCAAACCTAGACATCTGGGAAGAGGGAATCTCAATCAAGGAATTGCCTCCATTAAATGGACATGATAGCAAGGGTGTTTTCTCGATTTTTAATTAATGTGAGAGGGACTAGCTTCTGTGGGCAGTGTCATCCATGGGCAGGTGGTCCTGGGTAGTATAAAGAAGCAAGCTGAGCAAACCAGTTACGGTGCTCTTCTGTGGTCTCTGCTTCACTTCCTGTTTCTAGGTCCTTCTGACTTCCTTCAATGATGCACTGCGATTGGCATGTATGAGGCAAACAAACCCTCTACTCTACAAGTTGCATTTGCTATCTTCTTTACCATAGCAATAGAAAGCAAACTCCCACACCATCACATTGCCAGTTAGGATCCTAATATGGATTCTGGGAAGACTGGGACACTACTGGAAGCCCAATGGCCTCTAGGCTGGGCCCAGAGTGGATAAGCAGCGTGCAAGCCTCTACTCTGAAGACAACCCTAGACCCACTCAGATCCATTGTTGCCTTCATTTCATTAGATCTTGTCTGAGAATAAAGACAGTTTGATGAAATCTGAGCTGAGAGATGGGGTCAAGAGGTAGAGGCGACAGGATGAGAAGTTCAAGGTCATCCTTGATTATGTAATGAGTTGGAGGCTAGCCTGGAATACATTAAGACTCTGACTTAAAATGAATGAATTAATTAATAGGAATACTTCCACCACCAGATACTATTCCTTGTGGAAATAGGAGTTAACTCTCCATCCTTATGACTCCATCTAGTAAATGCATCCAAGTTAGCATCCCTTAGTACAGATGAGTGGCTGAGTCACAAAGAGTGTACGTCACACAGTTAGTAAATGGCAAATTTCACTAGGCTGAGGGGATCGGAGCACCCATGGCATCCTCCCTTCTTCCCTCTTCCCATCTCTTTTTTAGAACCATCTGAAATGTGGTAACTCCAGCCTGGATTCTGTCTTGAGGCCCAGATCTAAGCATCCACCTCTGTCTTTACCACCTCCAGTTAGGTACCCATACTGTTTTTCTTTAGCTTCATAATAAGTTATTATTCTCTCAGTGTCTTCAACCAGCATCTAGTTTTCATCTCACCATTTCCCGAGGCCAGTTGTCTGGGTAGGGCTGCATGAGGTCTTAGTTGGGTTATATCTTCCTCTGGTAGTTGATTTGGGTGGGCCTGTACTTTCTAAGTCACTCGGGTTATTGGCAAAGTTATATTTCCTTATAGCTATGGGACTTCAGAACCAGGTGTTTGCTGGATGTCTACAGAAACTAGCCTAAGGTTCTAGAGGCCGCCTCCCTTTATCAGGCCCCCAAGGGTACCTCCAATCCAGCTAGCTAAGAGACAGTCTGTGTATCATGATGTAATTACGAGAAGGTCATCTTCCATTAACTGGAAGGAATACCCACAAGTTCTACCCACTCTCAAGAGCAGAGGTTAGTTCCAGGGTGTGAGAACCAAGAGGCAGGAAACCAAGGGCCAGCAAACCTGCTAACACAGCTATCTACAAACTTCTTCAGCATGCCTCTAGTGAGATTCAACACCTTCTAACTACTGTGCCTGCCTTCCACAAATCCTTGCCAGAGGAGGTGGTGTCATCATTCAAACCAAGACAAAGAGCCAGTCCTGACTCCCTTGTCTGGCCAAGTGCATGCACAATCAACCATCGAGCCCTGATATTTTGCCTCCTAAATGTCTCTTGATCCTTCTCACAGTGGGGCTGCAGCTGCCACCTGCTTGCCTCTTTTTTTCCCTTTCCATTGCTGGACACAGTTATGCTGTAGAAATGAAGTTCTCATTACCATAGAAATAAAGTTCTCACTGCAATGTATCTTTTTTTTTTTTCTTCTTTCGAGGCAGGGTCTTTCTGTGTAGCCTTGGCTGTCTTGGAACTCACTGTAGGCCAGGCTGGCCTCCAACTCACAGACATCAACCTGCCTATACCTCCCACGTTCTGGGATAAAAGGTGTACGCCATCACTGCCTGGTACAGCGTATTGTTATATTGCACTGCAAACTGTGTCTCATAGCCTTAGGGGCCATCAGACCCTTTGTACTCTAGCTCTTCCACCTTTATGTTCTTTGCCCTGTTTTCTGGAAACATCCCTCCTTTTCCTTTGTTTGTTAGTCCTGGTGATTGGGATAAATAGAAGCTCCTAAAGTTCTTCCTTCTGGAGAAGCCACTGGCCCAGTCGCTCAGGTTAGCTCCCTAGTTTCTGCTCACCACTCTCTGATCTCCATGTTACTGACACTCAATGCATACAATCGTCATTTCTAAATTGCAAGCTCTTGTTCTCCTGTGAACTAGAAGCCCGGTGGGACAGGAGGGGGCATCTTCATGGCAAGCACGCGGTTTTCAACACTGTAAGCTCTCAAGTAATTGGCAAGCGCAGAAAACAGTAGATGAAATCTTGGCTCCCAGCCCACCCTTAAAAATATCTGCAGCCTCCCCTCGCAGCAACACCCAGCACTTGCTCCTGACAGGCTCTGTTCCAGTTGGCAGACCTTTATAAATTGAAAGTAATATAATGATAGAGGCACCTTTGTTTAGGGTAATATTTCTTTCCTATTATGGCCAGTCCTGTCCCAAGACATTTCCTGATGTACTCAAGTGACATCAGTGCCAGGACATCACCTATATCCTCTTGTGCCCTATTTGTCCTTTTGCTGTGTCATTAGAATTTTGTAAAAAGAGCTGACCAACAGCAGTACATACAGTTCCTTGTGCTGGCTGGGAACAGTCCTCTGGCCACCCTACGGGGAGGCCCACAGCTGCTCTCGGACATTCCAAGGGATGCATGTTCTCATCCTCTGGGAACAGAAGGGGCATTTGTTCCCTGAGCCCATTCTGGAAGGACAGCTGAGTCCCCAGTCCAGTCAGGTCAGCCTGTCCCTGAGCATCCGGGTCTAGTTTCACACAACAAGTGATTGAGCTTAATTGACAGGTGTGAAGTATGTTTTTCCTAACCCCACTAGATTCACTGCTGCCTGTAGGGGTGAGACAAACTCACTTGGGAGCCCAATTAGCATATAGTGTGTGTGTGTGTGTGTGTGTGTGTGTGTGTGTGTGTGTGTGTATGTCCCTGTGTAGAGAAAGACAGATGTATGTGTTTCTGTGAGAAAGTTCCTGGAAAAAGTCTTAGATACAGAGACTCAGAGAAAGAGATGGAAAGGAAAGGAAGGAAAGGGAGAGGCAAAGACATAGAAGGGACAGAAGGCAGCCAAGGAGGGGAGAAGCAGAAAGCTGCGGACAGAGAGATCTTCGGATAAGAGAGCTGGGAGCGTATGTGCATGGGCACCGCTGGTGGCCTTTTAGGTGGGTTAAGTGCACACAAATGGAAACTGGGGTGGGGTAGAGTGTCAGTCCCATCTGGTGGGCCATGTGTGAGGAAAGGACAAAATGAGCATCTGTATAGTTGTTAATGTGTTCCCAGGGGCTGTCAGGGGTGGGGGTGGGGGGATTCTGGAAGAGAGAAGGACTAGGTCAGATGAGACCAGAAGGCCTGTGTTTCTGTGGCAGGAGGCATTAGCTTCCACCCCATTCAGCTCTCTGGAACAACATGGAAGGCTGGGGAGATGCTAAAATGACCTGGATCATGACGCTTGGGCTAGGATGCACCAGAGATGGGAGCTCCTTCTACACGGAGGAAACGAATTCTCTGGGATGTTTTGAGGGGACCCAGGCATAGAGAGGACTCAAACTGAGTCTTTTTGGACTGTCTGTTGGCTTCTGAACACCACAGAGTGGGGAACGCTATCAAGCACGCACTCACTCCCTTGTGCTTCATGGATTACGTCATGCGTGGAAACATTATCACCTCCAGTGTCAGGGTGGAGATAGGATGCAGGGAGAAGTTAAGTACCTCCTAGAACACCACACCCCTGGGAGAAGGCAGGGGTGGGCTCTGAGCTGAGAGGGGGCCAGACTCAGTGCTGATACCCAGTGTGCTGTCATCTAAGCCACGATCCAGCTCTCAAAGCAGCCTCGGCTCTCTCTCTCTCTCTCTCTCTCTCTCTCTGTGTGTGTGTGTGTGTGTGTGTGTGTGTGTTTTACTAAGTGATCCTGGCTGTCCTGGAACTCAATCAATAGACCAGGCTCATCTCTCAACTCAGCAATCCTCCTGCTTCTGTCTCAAGTTCTTCCCAGAGAGGATAGAAGAGGCTGTAAGAAGACATGGAAGAACTGACTTCTTGCCCTGGCTCCGCCATTTCTAGCTCCAAGATGGTGAGGCAGGCCCTCTATGCTTGAGTTGGGGGCAATACCCAAGTGCATGGACCCTGGAGTGCCACGCCCTGCATGACACTGGCTACTACTAGCTGGGCGCCCTTGCCCTTTACTTATACAGTACCAGCTGCAGATTCATCCTCTGTAAAATGAGCACAGAGCAGAGCTTTTTTTACAGGAGGCTGTGAGAGGGGCATCATTTATGTATTCATCACCTATGGCATGAAGTAAGCTCCATGACACCTGTAGTTTTCATCTGTGAAGTGATGCCATTCTTATTTTACATACAGTCACCTGTCCACGTGCACACCTCTCTGATACCCAAGTCCTCAGATGCCAAAGACTCTTATATAAAAAGGGCAAAGCAATTGCATAGAACCTGCACGCCTCTGCTTAACACATGTAGATGACTTATAATACTGAATACAATGTAAGTCTATATAAATATCTTTTTTAAAAAATAATTGTTTATGGAATATGAGAAGAGCAAAAAGTCTGTACATATTCAAAGGAGATCCTGCACATCCAGGTGGTATGGCCATAGATCTCTGTACATATTCAGTACAGATGCAACTGTCTCAATCCATCTTTTTTTCTTTTCTTTCTTTCTTTCTTTCTTTCTTTCTTTCTTTCTTTCTTTCTTTCTTTCTTTCACATGAAATCTTGCTGTGTAACTTGAGTTGGCCTTGAGCCTGCCTTATCCAACTCCTCAGTAACACCTCAGTCACCTTACTCATGGATGTGGAACACACGGCTGATCACATTTACTGTCGGGGAGGCATGGAGTACTCACTATGGCTTGCTAACTTTTCTGCACTGGCAGGTATCAGATGCTACTTCTTTCATTAAATACAGCGTTGGGTTCACATAAGGAATGTGAAATGACAGCCTTAGCAGACAGTTGGCAAGTGAGGTGGGGTGGAAAGGCAGGGAGGATGCCAACAAGTAATATCCGAGTGACCACGGAAAGCCCACAGAAGAATGCCAACACTGTGGTCCAGAGGACAGCAGAGGAGGGGATCAGAGACGGCTTAGGAAAACACCAGTGTTTGAAAAGAATGTGAAACCACATTCACCGAGTGCATGGCACATCTCTACCCTGGCCAGGTATTTTGCTCAGCACTGAAACATAGCCACAAATAAGACATTGCTGTGGTACCCAAGAAATTCTTTCAGAGGAGAGACTTCTACTGTGGTGAGGGGCATTTGGTAGGGCATTTCAGAGGAGAGAATAGGATGAGTAAGGTCAGAGATGAGGAGAGAGCAGCTTTAGAAAGGCTTCAGGAGACTGCCTCTGACATGAACTCTGGCATCCCCAATTTGATCACTACCCCTTGGTGGGGAGGTCCTGTGGACACACAGAAAAAGGGGAAGCAGGCTATCTGGATGAGACCTGATAGGCTGTGGTCATATGGTGGGGGAGGAGGGCCCCTTCTGTCAGAGGTCTAGGGGAGGGGGACAGGGTGGAAGATGATGGGAGGGTGGGAATGGGAAGATACAAGTGAGTGGATAACATTCAGGATGCAATTTGAATAAACAATAGTAATATAAAATCACCAAAAAAAGGAAGCCTTCAGGAATCCACAATGGCTGGCACGAAGCCTGCAGAATAAGGGGTAATGAATCCAGCAAAGGTGTTTGTAGCTGTCTTGGGTCCTCCTGAGTGACATCATGTCATTTGGAAAGGTAATAGGCAACATGAAATGGCAATGATAAACTTGCAGCCACGTAACGTCCATTCGGGACTATGAATCTGTATGAGTGTAATTATCAATGTAGAAAAATGAGCCTTTTGTAAATAATATTTCTTAAACGATTCATTTTTATTTCATGTGCATTGGTGTTTTGCCCGCATGTATGTCTGTGTCAAAGTGTTAGAGCTGGAGTTATAGGCACGTGTTAGCTGCTGTGTGGGTGCTGGGACCTGGGCCCTCTGGAAGAGTAGCCAGTGCTATTAACCACTGAGGCAAAAGATCATATCTTAAATATAGATCACAATCTATGCTTAAAAAAGAGTCTCTCAAAACTCTCTCAAGGCAAGAAACTAGGCACTCTTTTTTTTTTTTAATTTTTAGAATAGCAGTAATCAATTGCATGAAGTGAGAAACTTGAACTTTTCATACAGCATGTAACAGAGCACATATATCAGTAGATAACATGTTAAAGTCAGTTCTGTATCTTGAAGTATTTATATATGTCATTATCTTTCAGTATCAAAACTTAATGTGTCACTATATAATATTCTAGAATAAATGTATATGGCAGGGTAATTGTTCAAGAATTAAAAGGTGTGCCAACAGAACCCTTGCAAGCTTAATTTCATGACATTTGGGGCTCTTGTTTTTTGGAGTGTTTCATTGTGGCTAAAAGAGGTAGATTAAAGATCATTGCAAATCAAAGTGGTTCTTTCAACTAAATGAATGCCAGCTTGCCTTTTCTTCATTTTCCACACATTTGCATAGATCTGTCACCTGAACGGTGTGATCTTTAAAGGGTAATGCTGGATTCAAAGCTATGAACACCCATGTACCACCAAATAGCTTTACCCTGGCTTGCTCAGGTCACGTCTCCATGCCCTTCCCTTCACCCTCGCAGGAGCACATTCTTCCCTGAAGATGGAGAGGGAGTTTAAGGAGATGGAGAAACTGAAACACAAAACAACACCGCCGAACTGAGCCCTGAGCCATGCTTCTGAGCAGGGCTGTGTTTGGCCCATTAGTTTGCCCCGAGTGTCTGAGTTTAACAGCTGTTTGGCCAACCCTTGGAGAAGTAGGTTTTTTCCAGGCAAATGACCTGAGTATCTCTTGGGTGGGTCCAAGTGTTCAAGTGTGCATCCCGCTGGGGCAGGGGATTGCTCTGCCTTCCGAGAGGTTAAAAGGCAGGAGCTAGAAAGTCCCTAGCAGACGGAGGATACTGCCCCACTGGTTGACATCGCTCACCTATCACTGCAGTGGTCAGTTACGGATATTCAAAATTATGCACAGTGGCTCAGGCGCATCTGATTGGTTGCCAGCTTTGTCCTCAGGAATTGCCAGACATACTCTGGGTTGCAAGGCACATCAGCTCTGCCTGCATTTAAGCTGCTAACCACAACTGCCAAAGTCTGCAAAAGAGACAAAACCTTCAAGCAAGCAGAGTCTTGGTTCAGTGCACATTTTGTTTTCTGCTATGCTTATTTCAAATTAATATCATGGATCAAGCCCACAGCTAAATAACACATCTGCCTGAGGTTTGCATAGTGAGTCACAGTAAGTTTTTATTCCTTATTCCTTTAATTACGGTTCAGAGTCCTTTTGACACTCTCTCAAGTAACAGGTGGTTTTCTGACCATGATAAATGCTAAATGCTGTGGAGGGTAAGGCAGTTAAGCATTGTTTTCTTAGCTGTGGTTATACCTAGCGCCCCTGGGCAGCTTCTGATTTAGCTGCTTGCAATAGATTGGAATTCCTGGGGGACTTTACTTAACCCTTAGCTCCCTAAAACCTGTTTTCAATGCACTGTTGGGTGGGGTTTCTCATTATACCCAGCTGCTTGGCAGATGTACTTTTTGTATCCTGGGAGGTAGAAGTGGGGTTGAGCAGAGGTCAAAAAGTTAATATGTCAGTGCTCTGAAGGGTGATGGAAGTCGAGAGTTGGGTGATATTAAAGGTGATTTGAATTTAGATTTTTTTTTTGAAGAATAAAATCATTCTTTTATATATCTGCAATAGATAACAATTAAATAAGTCACACATGAATCACTGGAATTGGAGTGAGGGCAAAGAGCTATTAGATTATACAGTGGATTCCCTAGTGAATGCAGACTTATTCTCTACAGTGTGCCCAGGGTGCTTCATACAGTCTTTCAAAGACTTGAGCAACTGGGGCCTTCGATTCGTTCCTGAGGGGAAAGGCTGTCCTTTATAAAGGGTCTCATTGTTTTCCGCCTTCATCTAATGTTTCCATTAAAAAATAGGGAGAAAGAAAAAAGAAAAACAACTATTTATATGGTGCACACAAAATCATTAGCAATGCTCAAAGAAATTACACATACTGATATCCTGGAAAACAGTGTGCCCTGGTGTTCTTCTGCGTCCTCCTATTTCTGGCTTTTGCACCTGGCTACACATACTCCTGGGAGAAGGACCTGGCATGGCTGCTTCCTCCAGACGACTTCCTAGTGTATCCCATTACCGCTGCTCACAGGTGACTCTGCACCTCTTCATTTGAAACCAGGGAGAGAGATTTTGAAATCAGTTGTGCTCAGACGGTCCATGTCTTTGGGATAAAGAACACTGTCCTCCACATAGCAGTAATTACTTAGCATTTGTTTGTCTTAGAAACACACTGTTGTTTACTCAGCACCCTTTGTGTCAGTGAGGCTGCTGCTGATGGGCATAGGCAGGAGCTTCAGGACGGACACTCTGCCCCAGGAACTGGAGTCTAGGGAGGACAGAGGGATGCACAATCCTCTCTGTGGAGTTGCCACACTTTGTTGACAAAGGACTTTTACTTCTAATAGGTTAATCAATGAGAAATGAATGCGATTTCTTCCTTTTTTTCCCTGTCAGATTTTGTGGTTTGAAGAGGCTAGTTATGGACTCTGAAAGTGAATCATGGATCATGGATAACATAATTTATGGAAATGGTGACTGTGATTTCAAACCTCCAATCTATTCGCTACTGTTGAGAGCCGTGGACTCAATGCATGAGGCAAGAGCTGTTGGAGAGCTGTCGACGTGGCCGGCAGGGAACTGAGAAAGGAAGAACAGTGACTCAAGTTCATAGCCTTGGAGGACTTCATAAAGAGGTGAGGCAGGCTGCCTTAGAGATGATGGTGAGGCACGAGAAAAGGACTGTGCCATGGGGAAGCAGGGAGCACAGCACGGGTGTAGGGAATGAGCCCTCGGAAAGCCTGGGCTTGGGACCGTCTAAGAAAGATGAACTTGAAAGATAGAGTCCAGGGAAGGGCAAGTGAGACAGGAATAGCAGAGTTAAAAGCAGAGGAGGGAAAGCAGCCGGAGTGTGGCAGGCAGTGATGAGAACTGCTGATGATGCCTGCTTGCCAGCTTTGAGTCTCTGAAGGGGCTCGCTGCCCTCTTTTATTTTTCTGACAAACTCACCAAAGCTCATAGAAACATGGTGTCTTCTCTTAGTTCATGTAGCCAATGAGAGAGCTAGCATTTAAGTCACATGTCCTTCTATGGCCTTTAGGAGAGAAAGGGATGCTGGAAGCTGATAGCTGTAGGAGTTGCATAAAGAACCATAGGGGTTAGGGCTGGACCAGAGACCAGAACCTCTGTTTTCCATCAATATGGAATAGAGACAGGGATGGTAGTGCCTCAGTTTACTGGAAAGAAGAGAATAGTCCCCGTAGAGCCCATCAGCTCTTGTAATTCTTGGCATGACTCATATTATGGTGACTTAGTGCCTCCATAGTCTAATCCTTCTGACCAGGGCTGAGTCAGCCAGGTCTGTGGGAGCCAAGCTGAGCCTGTGGCCATGAGCAAGGCAAATATGGAGCTCTGTGGTCATGGCCTCCAGCAGGCATGCAAAATATGGGAAACATGAGGACATTCTGTACCTCAGAACAGGGAGGAGGGCTGAGAGAGGCAAAGGAGGGGCAGCCACACTGAGTCTGTATATCAAACCTGATGCCAGGCCCCTGTTGCCATGTGGGCATCCCTTCCATTGGTATGATGTCTGTATTTCTTTCCTCATGCCTTTGCCACTTATGATCTGTTATTTCTGTCATATCTTCTCAACTCTGCCATTAGAGGGCAGGACAGCCATCTTTGAGCAAATAGGCATAGCCATGGTCAAAAAAAAAAAAAAAAAAAATTGTGCCCCCCACCTTAGCTCTTCCAATCACCACAGTAAACACATGGGCAGGTGGCCTGTAAATAGCAGGGGGCTTTGTCTTACTGACCAAGGTGCTGGTAGACTTGGTTTCTGATGGAGGGTTCACTCCTCTGTCCACAGATCTTGCTATGGAAAGGACAAGGCACCCCTCTAGAAGATCTTTTACGAGGGCACTAATCTCATTTATAAGGGCTCTTCCATCACAGACCAGCCACCTCCCAGTGTTCCTGCCTCTGACCTCCAGAGCATTGGTGACAAGGCTTTGGTGTATAAAATTTGGGGTGATATGGGATGTCCGGACTACAGTGTAACTGAAAATGGAGTTTCATGTAATTTTCACTTGCCTCAAAAGATTCTTAGAGTTTGTTCAAATGTCAAAAAAAGAAAAAAAAATGTCTAGAAATCCATCTTAGCTCCAAGATGCACAGAAACAGATGGGTTGGGACTGACCCAGGCAACAGGTCCCTGACCCCTGCTGTGACTGTGTGGAGAGGTTGCTTCTAATCAGAAATGTCTGTGATCACTGGCTTCCTCAAGTATGTTTGGGTTGTATAATGTAGTGGTTAGAGGGAAGCCCAGGCCACGTGTCACTTGATGTGCTCCATCCTCTCTTTGCCACTGTAAACTGGCAGCATGTATTTTGTCGTCTCCAGCTGTGGATGCTCCTCACCTTAGGATGGGTTACATCCTGACAACCCCGCAGTGATGTTGGATATCTCTAGAGTTGCAAACACACAATACTTGCCTATCAGACACCCCAGCTTGCCAAAACCTGTCTTAATTGTCCTCAGAACATATACACTGACCTGCAGTTGGGCAAACTCGTCTAGCACAAAGCCTAATTTTATTTAAAAAAAAAAAAAAGTGCTGAAGGTTCCATGTAATGTATGGAGTAGTGTGCTAAAAACAAAGGAGAGTGGTGGATTTGGGTACCACACTGAAATTTTAAAAATTAGGAATTGAACTATGCTATGCTGAGAACGTTTGCATCTTCTATATGAGAGTTTAATGATGGTGATACTGTGATACGGTAAAAGAGTGGTACCTGGTGAGATGAGTGCTCAGTAAATGTTTGGTCCTCTTCCCCTTTCTCTGTTCCCCTAGGCTGTGCTTGGAATCTGCACCCAGCAATGCCCTTGATGGAGGTGAGGGTGAAGCTTAACTTTGCTTTTCAGACAACCTGGTTATGGACTCTTCTGTTTGCAGTGAGTGGTGTCTAGGAAGAAGTAGTGAGGCACATGACAGAAATGATACAGTCACTCTTATCAGGGAAACCTCAGGCTGCCCACGAGAATCAAAGGACCCAACAAGCCTGAGCCCACGTCTCTATGGAGAGCCCACGGAAGACCTGCATAGCTCTGTTCTTGTGAAAATATTGCAGTCATCTGACTCCTACTCTCATCTTGAAAAACAGATGAAGTTACTGTGGAAGTCAGGCAGAGGAATCTATAGTTCCTTCCATCCTGCAAAATCACACTGTAGCATCATCGCAGACACTTTTGTAGTCTACAGTCTTTCCTTTCCAGGCTTTCTTAACTTCCTATCTTCTCTTTTCTCAGTTTTATCCCCCCTCTCTCTTGCATATGTATGTATGTGCTGGGTGTGCATATGTCTGTGCTCATCTATTCAAGTTTGTGTCGAGGTCAGAGGAACATGTTGGGCTCAGAGTGTTATGTCGGATTACTTATTCCCTTGAACAAGGTTTCTATCGCTGCAGGGAGGCCCCATGACAAAACAAACAAACAAACACAACAACAACAAAAACACATTGTGGAGGAAAGAGTTTATTTGGCTTACACTTTCACATCATAGTCATTGAAGGAAGTCAGGCAGGAACTCAAACAGGGCAGGAACCTGGAGGCAGGAGCTGATACAGAGGCCATGGAGGGGTGCTGCTTACTGGCCTGTCTCCAATGGCTTGTTCAGCCTGCTTTCTTATAGAACCAGCCCAGGGGTGGCACCACCCACAATGGGCTGGACCATCCCTCATCAATTGCTCATTAAGAAAATGCCCTACAGCTAGATCTCATGGACACAGCCTCTCAATAGAGGTTCCCTCCTTTCAGATAACTCTAGCTTGTATATCAAGTTGACACAAGTCGAGGCAGCACAGATGGCTTCTCACTGCCTGGGAGGTATGTTAGCTGGCCAGAGAGCCCCAGCCATGTTCTTGTGGTAGCTTCTCTTGCCCTCCAGTGCTACTGTTATGAGCACAAGTGGTCACCCCTGGCTTTCTACATGGATGCAGAGAATCTGAACTCAGTCCTCATACTTTTTCAATGAGTGTTCTTGCCCGCTGAGCCATCTCTCCCGCCCCAGTATGTTATTTTTATCCCAGAGTATCTTACCAGATTCATCTCCTTTCTTTCATGTGCTTGTCTTGATACGTTCTTTTCGATGATAGTCTGTGGATGGTAAACTGTGCTAGCTTTTGTTTCATCACATGTTTTCTTTTGTCTCCCTTTTTTTGTTTTTGAGGCAGGGTTTCTCAGTGTAGCCCTGACTGTGCTGGAACTCACTGTGTAGACCAGGCTGCTGGCCTTGAACTCACAGAGATCATCCTGCCTCTTCCTGAGTGCTGGAATTAAAGGTGTGCGCACCACCACCGCCTGGCTAAAGCTTTTGGTGTCATCTACCATCGCTGGAAGATCCTACGTTGACAGCTTCGGTCACTTGATCCTAGTCTTTTGACAGCATCACCTCTGAGGAGAAGTTGCTGAGAGGCGAGGGCTCTGTTTTAGATAGTTTTGGTTTTTTTCTTTTCTTGTTTCATCCTTTTCCTCTGGCTTCCATGTTTTATATTTTCCTATGCTATACCTAGCATATTGATTATTTTTTGAAAAAAAAAATCACCGTGGAATGCATCATAGGTCCTGCCTTTGTAGACTCACACCTTCCCTTAGTTTTCTATTGTTCCTAGGTACTATTTCTTCATCAGCTTTTCTCCAATGTTTCTTTCTTTCTTTTTTAAATGTTTATTTATTTTACATATGAGCACTCTATTTGTATGTACATCTGCATGCCAGAAGAGGACCTCAGATCACATTATAGATGGTTGTGAGCCACCATGTGGTTGCTGAGAATTGAACTGAGGACCTCTGGAAGAGCAAACAGTGCTCTTAACCACTGAGCCATCGCTCCAGCCTCATCTCCAATATTTCTATAGATTCGTTTAAATGTATGCTGGGTCTTCTTATTTCTTTCTTTTCTCTTGCCATTTTATGTTTTCTCATCTTTTTTGTGTTATATCCTGAGTGTTTCCTTCAAATGTGTATTCAACTCACTAATTCTTTATTCATGCTTTCTATGATGACTATCTATCTATTATTTTTAAATGTGAAATATAAAATATAAGATATGTACCATACAACAGATATGTTATGGAGAAGTTTATTATATGAACATGGGGGAAGAAGAAGGGGGTGCCTCTAAAAGAGAGAGAGCGGGGAAGACGTAAGAGAGCAAGACAGGAGAAAGAAAAGAGAGAGGGGGGGCACGAGATGAGTCCTTTATATACTCCTGGCCAGGGGCATGCCTAGTGACAGGTAATGACATCACAGGTTGCTCGGCAGACTGGGGCAGTATGCTAACAATTATCTATATATATTTTTTGTCTACACATGTACAAGTATATGTATTATTTAATATATACATATAGTTTAGATATAATTTCTTTTGAAATATTTTATTTGTGTGTCTATATATGTGTTCATGCACCCACAGAGGTCAGAAGAAGTTCAGATCCCCTAGACTGGAGTTATGGGCAGTCATAAGTCATTGGGAACCAAACTTGGGTCCATCCTCTGAAAGAACAGTAAACCCCTTAGCCACTGAACCATCTTTTTAGCCCTCTCTAATTTCATTTTTGTAAAGTCTACTCGGTTATAGATTAAACCTGATCATAGTTGCTTTATCATTTTTAAAGCTTTAACATTTCATTCATATTTTATGTAGTTTAATATTAAATTCTTATTGTAACAAAATATGCACTTTAAAATTATTTTGTTTGTCTTTGTTTTTGCTTTTTGAAACAGGGTTTCTCTGTGTATCAGCCCTGGCTATCCTGGACTCACTTTGTAGACCAGGCAGACCTCACAGAGATCCACCTTCCTCTGCCTCCCAAGTGCTGGGATTAAAGGCCTGCGCCACCACATCTGGTTTACACTTTCAAATTTTATTGCTATGACAAAACACCATGACTGAAGGAACTTAGAAAAGAAGTGTTTAATGTTGGACTCATGGCTCCATAGGGCTAGAGTCTATGAACCGTCTTGGTGGAGCATGGCAGCAGGTAGGCAGGCAGGCAGGGTGCTGGAGCAGCAGCTAGACCTACAAACAGGAAGCAGAGAGAGCTCACTGGGACTGGTGTGGTCTATTGAAATCTCAAAGCCTTCTCCCAGCGCCATACATCCTCTATTAAGGCCACACCTCCTAATCCTTTCCAAACAGTTTCACTAACTGGGAAATAAGTATTCAAACACAGGAATCTATGGGAGCCATTCTCATTCAAACTACCACACATACAAGACACCATTTTAGCTGATTTTAAGTGTATAACTCATGGTGTCAAGTATATGTGCGTCATGCATAGTCATTTTATGCTCTAATATTTGATAAATCTACTGTTTGAAGACCTTGCAGGTTTAAATCATGGCTATTTCTTTTGACTCCAAGTTATGGTTGTTGGTACTTAGTGGTTTGGTGTGTGTGTGTGTGTGTGTGTGTGTGTGTGTGTGTGTGAGAGAGAGAGAGAGAGAGAGAGAGAGAGAGAGAGAGAGAGAGAGAGAGAGAGAGAGATGGTCCAAGGTCAGTGTCAGTTGTTTTCCTTGGGTACTCTCCATCTTATATATTGAAACAAGGTCTGTCAGTTGAACCCAGAGCTTGCCAATTTGGCTCATCTAGATAGCTAGCTTACTCTAGGATTTGTTGATTCCTATACTCCAGGATTACAAGTGAACTTTCATACCCAGCCAGTTTTTCTCAGGATCCTTGGGATGCAAACTCCTATCCCATTTACCCACTGAACCATCTTACCAAGTGTGCATCTTTGATGGAATCCAATGAGTGGGAACCATGGGTAGTGAAAGATTTGCTTTGGAGAGTATTTGCATGACATTTATGTCTTCTGTTTGGGGTGTCTAATTAAGATTATATGAAAATTAAAAGCAAGCCTATGATTGCCACTTCCCAGGAAGCCATTACCACTATTTCTGTTATTGTTGTTGTTATTATTATTATTATTATTATTATTATTATTATTATCATTATTATTATCATCATCATCATCATTTCTTACCCAAAGCTACATTATAGCTAGATATCATTCTGGATGGTTTAGGCAGCAGGTGATTTCTGTAGTCTATCCTTTCTGTGGAGAGTGAGTCTATATTCGTTACTTTTGTGTCACTGTGATCAAGGCATGTGCCTCAGACAGCTTAAGGGAAGAAAAGCATATTTGGAGTTTAAGGGCATTTAATCTTTCCTGGTAGGGAATGTAGAATTCATGGCAGTGGGAGTGTAGGGCAGCGGTTGTTTGCGCTGGGCCAGGCTGAGAAGCAGAGATAGCTGGCTGGGCCCAGGGGCCGGAGAATATATACCATTCAAAGTTTCACTGCCAGAGGTCTACTTCCATTTCATGGGCCCCATCACCCAAAGGTTTCCAGCTCTCTAAACTAGAGTCTCTAGTTGGAGAATGGGCATCCCAAACCTGGTCCCCAGGGGCTCATTTCAGATTCAAACCATGACAGCCTGTTTCAAGGTTTAAGTTTTATGTTAATCTTAGGCTCATCCTTTTCCTTGTGCAAGCTCCAAAGGCCACAGTTCCTTGAACCATGAAAAATGTTCTTAAGGGTCAGATAGTATATATTTTAGGCCTGGGAGCCATATGGTGTCAGTTGCACCTGCAGAGGCCTATTGTTGTAACACAAAAGCAGCCACAAACCATATGTAACTGAAAGGGCATGGCTGTATGCCAAAAAAACTTTATTTACAGAAGCAGGTGGTTGGCCTATAGATTGTTTTGCTAACCTTGCTCTAGAATTCTGGCATTAGCATTTTTACCTGAGTAGCCCCACTTCTTGATTTTTTTATTAAAAAATTGTTAATTCATTTAACTTTGTCATTAACTCAGCATTACAGTGTTTTGTATCAGAGTGATTTTCAAAATATCCAGGCTTCTATAGAACCATTGGCAACATTTAACAGTTTTATGAGCTGGAGCGATGACCCTTAAGAGCACTGGCTGCTCTTCCAGAGGACCTGGGTTCAATTCCCAGCACCTGCATGGCAGCTCACCACTCTCTGTGTAACTCCTGTTCTAGAGGATCTAACCCCTCACACGTGCAGACAAACCACTGATGTACACAAAATTTTTTTAACAATTTCTTTTTTCCCTTCATATTCACTCAGTTAAGCCAAACCTAATATGTTAGCTAAATGACAGCCATGTGCTTTTACTTAGGTATCTCCTAAGTCCTTAAAAAGCATGTGACCAGTTTAGAGCTCCTTTCCCTTCTGAGAAAATGTCATCTTATAGTGACTTTCAAAGAGAAGTACTAAGATTCTGACTTCTTTTCTCTTGGCTCAGAGGGTGGTGTATAGATGGTTTGGGCATACAGTAGTTGGCTCATGATTTTTTGGCTTTATAACAGAGTGAAAGTGTGCCCATAAATCATTCTCCTTTGCACTTTCAACACAGTGTTCAATAAATTATTTGAGATGCCCAACATCTTATTATAAACAAGATTGTGCTAGATTATTTTGACCGCCTCTGGATTAACACAGGAGTCCTGAGCACATTTAAGGCAGGCTGGGTTAAGCTACAATGTTTTGTAGGTCAGGTGCACCAAATACATTCTGCCTAGTGATAGTTTCAGCTTATGTGTGATGGGCTTGTTGGTCGGCAGCTCCATCATCAATCAGCCTTCTGAAGAAGAGACCAAGGTAGTGTGTGGAGTTTGGCCTCCGGCCTTCTGTGAGCTCTTTCCGGCCATGCTTATTAACTTCTGTGTGCCTCTTAGTGCACTAGGGGGTGAGATTCACTGGTACAGAAGACAAAGGGGGAAAAATACTGCTCTCTTGGACTTGGCACTGTCATAGGAAGATACAAACAAAACAACAGTGGGCAAAAATAAAATCGGTACGTTTATTAAAACAGGGCACATCAAGAAACAAGAGAATTGTGTTGAAAATTGCCGAAATTATTTTGAGGCAATTGGCGAGAAACCGCTGTTTTAGGCTCAGCTGAGGGGGAGGGGAGGGTTAGTATCTTAGGGCAAGCCATGTGAAGATCTCAAGCAAGTAAGGGAAACCGTTCTGGTGTTTTTCAGGGGTCAGAAAGCACACTACTACAGCTGAAATACTGTGGAAGGAAAAATGGAGCAAAAGGGACTGAACAGAAGAAGGTCTTAAGAAGTTGAGGAGCAGAAGGGCTAGTCAGGAGCACAGGGCAAAGTGGCCCTGAGAGGTGAGCTCCCACTTAGAGCAGGAGATCACAAAGGATGTCTGGAATAAGAAAGGGCTTCAGCAGCAACTGTGGAGCCTGCAGAGTCTGTGTAGGTCCTCTGCATGTTACGGTTGTTGGCTTGGTGTTTTGGTGGGGAGGGTGTCTCCTGACAGTGGGAGTGTCTGTGACTCTTTTGCTTCCTCCTGGGACCCTTTTCCTCTTACTGGGTTGTTTCATTCAGCCTTGATGTGAGGGCTTGTGCCTGGTCTTACTTTAGCTTGTTGTGCCGTGTTTGGTTGGTGACCCTCAGAGGCTTTTTTTTTTGGTGGGGAAAGGGGAGGGGGAGTGGATCTGGGGGAAATGGGAGCTGAGAGGAGTGGAAGGAGGCGATGCTGTGGTTGGGATGCATTGTATTAGAGAAATATATATATATATATTTTAAAGAGGCTTCAGGGCGCACATTATATTATGGAGAACTTGGGCAGTTTTCTTAAACTGAATGCGTTTCTTAAAATGGCTGTCTCCAATGATATAGTGCTTGCTTCCCAACTCAGGACCTAGGCTCTATCCCCAGCACCTATGTAAAAAGTGGGAGATTCTCAAAAACAAGCAAAGCCCACTGTGGACACCTCTGAGAACGACAGCTGGGGTTGACCTGTGACCTCCACGTGTAGACACACACATCCGCATGCAGGGCTATACACATGTGTGCCCTGACACATATGAACATGCACACCCCTAAACCTCCATCTACACACAAGAAAATGGAAAGGAAGAAACTGGGGGAAAAGTTAATAAAACTTACAAGAACTTCATAGTTTAAATATGATGCAAGTTAGAAAGCAGCTTGGTTTAGAGCACGTGATCTGACGTCCTATGGGAAATGCATTTGAACTTGACGCATAGTGCGTAGCCCTCGGGGCAACACAGCTGTAGTGACTCACTGTCCAAGTGAGCCATTGTGCTTTGTTCTCTCTTTTAACACGTTGAGTTAAACTGAGTCAAGTGGCTTGTGCCCATCATCCTGGCACTCAGGTGGCTGAGGTAGGAGGTTTGCCATACTGTGGAAGCCTGGACTACTAGGTATGACCATTTTCATCACTCTCCCAAATACATCTTGATATTTGGATATATTTTGAATTTTGAAGTGATCATTGTAATAAAAGTAATTTATGCATCTGTTGTCTCTGTTAGGTGAGAGAGAGAGAGAGAGAGAGAGAGAGAAAGTGTGTGTGTGTGTGTGTGTGTGTGTGTGTGTGTGTGTGTGTGTGTGATGTAATGCCTCTTCTGTGAGGCATTGGTTCCTCTCCTTTCCGCAGCACTGTGATTACAGATGTGCTTGCCATCACTAGCTTGTGGGAATGGTGATCATCTGTGCTATCTGCCCAGCTTCAGTGCTTACTGTTTTTGTAGTACTGGAGGGTGAGGCTCATGGCCACAGCGGGGTGGGATGGGGAGGGAGAGGGGGGAAGGGGGAGACAGTATGGACCTCACATTCAAACCATAGTGAGCAAATGACTGCCCATGACCTGTGAAGAGAGTTCAAATTCTTTGGGAACATTTGCGAAGTTTCACACATACATACTCATCCATACACACATGCCATTATGGGCTGTGGGGGTGCAGCTGAGGTCTGGAGCAAATGTGCATTATTGACACGAGCGTAGCCATGACGTTTCTCACTGCTTCAAGCCCATGGAAATGGCAAGGCTCAGAGGAATGGAAAGACCTTCCTCTTGTTTGGTGTTGACACTGTGTGCAGAAAGGGTCAACCACAGTTTCCTTCTCAGAGATGACTACAACCCGAGCCTGCTCCCCTACAGAGACCTCCTATGGAGAGCCACTAACTAACCTCCCGCTGGATCTCCATGATCTCAGCTCTGTGTAATTAACTTGGGTACCCAGGCTGCTACTGATGCACCTCCATCAGGGCACGTGGCCCACACAACCCCCTCTCTCTGGATGGGCATCATTTCCACATTCCCTGTCACCCTAGTGATGTCAACCCTGCCATGGCAACATAGGCTACTCTGGCTTGCCCTCTTCTGGTCTTCCGACCCTGTCTCTCTGTCTCCACAGCAGCAGCAGCGGGATACAGACCTCGTGGTGGCCCTGAGGTGCTGTGTGCCTTGGCGTCTGTTCAACTGGGACTGGGCAAGAGTAATCACAGCATCCAGGCTGGGGGGGGGTCTCCTCGCGTGGTTCCAGTCTTCTTGATTTTTGCCATGTCTTTGGGAAAGTGATTGAACCTCAAAGAGGTTCTGTGCTGACCTGTAAGAAGGGGTCATTGAGAACTTATGTCACAGGACAGCACAGAGCCTCCGCTGCCATGGCTTCTCCCCCTTAGTTTAAGGACCACCTAGGCTTTGTGTTTTTGTGCTGCTCTTCCCTCCCTTCTGGACGCACATGGCTTTCTGTGTAATCCTTGCTGGTTGTCTTCTAGTGTGTGAGCTCTGCCAGCGTGGAGGGAAATCAGGGTTTTCCATGACATCCCCAGTGTTCCCACACAGCTCAGTAATGGGAGTTCTCAGAAAAAAAAAAAAGGGGGGAGGGAAGATGAGGTGTGAGGCAAAAGCCAAATGTAGCTAATCTGCCTTGACGTTGAGAAGAATGTTCTGACTTATCATGAGGGTGGTGGAGCCCTGACATGCCCCACCTCTAAGAGTGCATTCTGTAGTTTCACAGACTTTGGTTAGGGTATACTTTTACTGGTTATTGAAAGTATTTGTTTTCCTGTCACATTTCTACATTAAAGAACAGCAGGGCACTTTCTTACATTTCTGACCAGCAGGACCACTCCTATCAGCTGAGAGCACAGAACTGTGAGGCTGTCTTGGTGCTTGGAGCATTCCTCTGTTAAGTGGTGGGGTTTGTTTACCCAGCATCCATGCAAACCTGCACAGAGCAGTCAGCCCTCCTCCTGTGAGGCGCTGCTTCCAGCTTGCCTGGCTGACACCCCAGCTTGGTGTGATGTGAGCTCAGACAGCGATTTGGCTCCTCTTAGAGCATGGACAGAGGCTTCTGGAGTCCCTGGGGCTCCCACAGCTCACAGCCAGCAGCAGAGCCCAGCTGTCTGCAACCCTCTGGGGACTTCACTGTGTTTACTGAACGGTCATATGGTAACCTCTTCCAACAGGCTGAGCAGTTACCTCATCCCCAGTCCAATGACCTCACTCACCTAAAATGTAGTAAGTATGAACTAGGCACAGGGCCAGCTTGAATCTCCCTACAGCCCAGGAGAAGATAGGCGGGCTTCACGTTGGCTCAGGGAATCAGCAGAGAGCTGTCCATATTCTCAGGCTGGAGCAGCTCCCAGCCAAGTGCTTCCTTTTTTTCTGTGGAGTGGAGCTGGGAGGTGCCTGTGTGGACACGTGTGTGCTGCCCACACCTGGAAGGTGCTTATCTCAGGTAGTATGCATCGCTTCTCACCCCTAAGGAAGGCCACTGACTCCAAGCTAGTAAAGCCTGACCCCTATATCCTTAGCCGGTCAACCACCAAAATGCTGACACACAGAATAGGATGGAAAACACACCTTTTAGGGAGGTGGAAGACATGTGGTCCTGCAACTTATAGACGGAAGCATGACGAGATATTGTTTTACTGTTTATCCCTCCTTTTGAATTCTATTTGCTCTCCCCTTCCAAAAATATTGCACGTGATGACTGGAAATATAAAATAAATTACCTTTGCTATAGGCTGCTGGGTTTATTAGCTTCTTTCAAGCTCTTCACAATGTAAAGGGCAGTGTGACCTACAGTTGACTCCTCCTTCCAATAAGCTCCTGTATATTCTCTCTCTCTCTCTCTCTCTCTCTCTCTCTCTCTCTCTGTGTGTGTGTGTGTGTGTGTGTGTGTGTGTGTTATTTGTGCATGTAATGGCTTAACTCTTTGAGTCACTCAAAGCTCTGGTTTTTTTTTTTTTTTTTTCCTGGTTTCTCTTGAAATGGCACTTAATATTGTTTTTTAGGGCTGGGGACTTGGCTGAATAGCTGAGCATTTGGCTAGCTTGCTCAAGGTCTTGGCTCCCATTCCTAGTGTGGTGAAGAAAATTGAACAAACACATAAAGTAATTGAGCTTTATCGAGGCATAACTAGCCATTAAACTGCGTATCTATCTGTTGCATACAATACAGTATCAGCTCCCCACCTCCCTTTGCTGTGCTTCTGATTGAATCCAGAGCTTCAAGAGTGCTGGGCAAGTACCCACTGTAAGCTGTATCTTAGCCATTCACCCCAGCAGAAGGTTTGCCTGTCTTTTACATTTGACTGCAGATGATTTATGTTACCCATGTTATGCACATTTGAAAAAGCAAACACTTGAGAAAACAAGGCCAGGAAGTTAAAAAAAAAAAAAAAAAAAAAAGAAAAAAAAAAAAAAGGAGGCAACATACAAGTTAAGCAGCCCGGAGGTCAAGAGTGTATTTAGATAAGCTCTTTATATCAAAAGGACTCCTGAGGGTAGAGGGAGGCAGCCATTTTCAAGCGCAAATGTTAATAAACTCACGGTCATCCCCTTGACTAGTGGAGATCAATTAGCAACACAGAATCTTTCACTCCTGGTGTTTTTTTTTTTTTTTTTTTTTCCTAGAGAAAACCAGTTAGTTATAAGGTGGTATCTATTGAGAGTCTGGAGGGTTTGGGAGGCAAAGACTTGGCTCTAATGAGCAAAAGAGCAAGGGTCATTATTTCCACAGCGTTTGCACTGGACTCCTGGGCACGCACTTGACATATTCTTTCTTGTTAGCAAGCCTGGAGCAACAGTGGAGAATATCCAAACGTTTCTCCAAAATCTGGGCACCAGGCACGTCTTCCCAAAGGCAGACCAATGCCCTTGTGAGCAAATTGCCCCCCCAGCCAGTTCCAAGCCACCTCTGCTTCTGGCAAATGGTTTCTCGGAACAAGGTAGGCACGCTCTGTGGAGAACTGGAGGCTGTATACTTAAACAATTACGAGCCTGTGTGCCTCAGCCTCCTGCTGCACTGTCCCAGCAAGATGGTGTAATATGTGCGCTTTACATATCAATAGCAGAAGAGGCCGTTTCCAGATGGCGGTACCTAGTTCAAAGCCACCTTTTTATGCAGAAGGAAGACTGTGTGACCTCCCTCTAAGTAAATGTGTTTTGTAAGCCCTGGGAATGAATGCTTAAAAAAATGGTCCTGGGCTATATTTCATGTCCAGTCCAACGTGTGGTGTGTGCACAGCTGTTCTGGGCTGGCATGTGGTAGCATATTAAAAGGAAGATTACCATTTCCAATTTTTCCCCTTCTGAAAGCTTGATATGCATATATGAAACTTGTAGAAAAAAATAGGCATAATGAGACAGGGAAGCCAGGTCTCAAGGCACTAGCCAGCACACATCTGGAGTTTCAGCATTCTACAGATAGTTACGTATTCCCAGGAGCCTCTGCTACCGCCGCCGGAGTGGGAATGGTAGCCTGGTATCCATGGCGAACATCCCTATCTCGCTGTGCCAGGTGTGCATGTGTGTTATTTCTTGAAAAGGCTGTCCTCTGTGGGGGCGGGGAGGAGAGAGGACGAGAGAGGAGAGGAAGGGAAAAAAACAGAAGGGAGGCAATTAGGCGCCACCTTGTCCAGTGGAACCTGCGCAGGCGTTTGGAAAAGGCTGGCTACGGAAGGGCCAGTGCAGGCAGATGATGCGTGCCGAGCCTTCTTGCCTGCCGCCTGCCAATCCACAGTTGTTTCTATGGGTACAAGGCCAGCGAAGAGAAACCCTGGGGTCAGAGAAAAAAACGAACACAAAACAAGCAGGATAGTCCCTGCCGCTTGGTTCTTGTGCACTTTGATATTAGGAATCTGGAAATGTTTTAAACTCCAGAGTCCCTTATTTAAAAGAAGGCTTCAAGGGACAACTTTGAAAATGTGTTCTTATTTTTTACTTTAAAAATCATTTAAGTTTTTTTTTGTTGTTGTTGTTCATTTGTTTTTGTTCTTCTGTTTTGGCAGTCTTACAATGTAGCCCAGGCTGGACTTCCTGCTTCAGTTTCCTGCCTCCTGAGCATTGGGATTTCAGGTGTGTGTTCCCACCCTGAGCTTAAGAGTTGTTGCTTATATGGTGGGTGACTGATACAGCAGAATCAGCTAATTGCAAGACAGGGTGGGGGTGGGGCGTGGTGGTAGTACAGAGAGAGGAGATGAGGAGGGGCGATATAGAAAGAGATAAGAGAGCAGAGGGGGGAGAGAGGGGGTGGGAAGGGGGAGGGAGAGAGGGAAGAGGGAAAGAGGGAGAGAGGGAGGGAGGGAGGGAGGGACGGAGGGAGGAGAGAACCAAGATGTCTGGGTTTTATAGTTAAGGGAAGCCCCTGTCCCTGAGCTGGAAAGTTCAGGGTGGGGGTGGGGGTGTGGTGTGTGTGTGTGTGTGTGGGTGTGTGTGGGTGTTGCCAGCTACCCCCTGCAGCAGGTAGAGACTGAGGGATGCCTGAAACTAAACATCCCTGTGACTGATAGGCAGATTTTTATATTCCATTTAACAGAGAGCAAGAGGGAGGAGTTGGGACCTGTGTGTGAATCTGCCTCAAAGAAGCAGGAGCAGTTTTCCCCAGGAACAGTACTTTAGATTCAGAGGATTTATAGATTTTGATTAAAAAAAAAAAAAAAAAAAAAAAAAAAAAAAAAAAAAAAGAAAAAGGAAAAAGAAAGAAAGAAAAAGAAAAGAGCCACAGGACCACGAGGTTCCAGATGCTTCGTGTAAAACAATGCCCCACAGGGAGGGGAAGTGTGGGGTCCGGCTGGAGGCCACCCTTAGAAGGGCTATAAACAGCAGCTGCTTCTATTGTGTGTGCCAAGTGCTGCCTATTAGGAGAGAGCTCCCAACTCCTTGTTTCTTTCTCTTCAACCAGATGTGACCAAGCAGGAGTTTGTCAATTCAGGGATGGAGGAGTGGACCCCAGATGGTGGGAACCAGGAAGTGGGGAGGCACAGGGAGCTTCGGCAAAGGCCCTCTGCTCTTCTACTCAGCTTCCTGTCACAGCAGCGCATCTGTATTCCCTCAGCTCAGCTCTCTGCAGCTGAGGCCGAGGGGGAAAGGGTGCCTGATATGTGTGATCTCCGAGCTCAGATATGGACTGATAAAGGGTACTGGGTGGTTCCCTAAATGGAGAAGTGGTGATGGAAAAACAACTGAAAGGGCCCTGCCGCCCCCTCAGATGGAGGGCCACAGAGGCATAAACAAAAGAGCCCCCCATTGCTGGGACCAAGCAGGTCCCAGATGATGCAACAGGAGGATGTGGGCTGGAAAAGACAGAGAGGCTTCAGCCAGCTTGCTGCACCTGGCTAAGGCTTCATCAATTCCCTGTTGGCAGGGCACGGACGTCAACCTCAGAGGGCCACCGCCTCTAGCTAATTAAGCAAGTGTGTTTACTTGTTTGCCATTTAAGAAACGGTGACTTCAGACACTCTTAATCTCTCTTCTCTCAATGTAGGGGACCTTGGAGGCATACATAAAAACAGCCTTCTAGATAAGTTGCCAGGTGCTAGGATAGCCAAGGGCCAACTTCGAGGAAGAGGTGGCAGAGCTGTCCCTCACAGAGACCACTCCTGCCTTCAGTGCATGGGGCAGGCCAATGGTCCATTAGTTTTTTTTTTTCTTTTTCTTTTTCTTTTCTTTTCTTTTCTTTTTTCTTTTTTTTTTTTTTTTTTTTGTTCATCTTATGGAGGTATTCTTCTGAGGTGCCCAAGAATGCTTCATGCTTCCACATCCCTTTTTTTTTTGTTGTTCTAGAAATTTCCCAATCACATAGTAGAGGGCTGGGTGGGAATAATTCACAAGCATATTATAGCCAGACTATAGATTTATAGAGGCCTTCATGCAGATCCCAAGAGATATCAGGACAGCTCTTGCACAAACATTTTATGCAATTCCCAACAACATTATCTTGGGTGTCAGATTTGGAGCGTGTGTGTGTGTGTGTGTGTGTGTGTGTGTGTGTGTGTGTGTGTGCGCACGCACGTGCACTCACGTGTGCGTATGATTAAAGAGAAAATGCGGTTAACATGATGCTAAGTTCAATTTTGTCACTATGAGCTGGGGGAAGTAGGTGAGAAATAGAGGCCTCACTCCGCATACATGAGATCCACAGGTTCTTTCCCCAGGACCCCAAAATGAAAGAGGGCAATCTTGGATAAACAAGTTCACAGGAAGAACCATGCATTCACTTCACAGTGTAAGAGGCTTTGTGCATCACAGCTGAGGGGAAGCAGGGCAGCTCATGTCACGGTGGCCGGCAAGAAGACACAAGGAATAAATAATGGAGCCAGGGCAAGACACAGCCTACAAGGACATCTCCACTTCCCCGCTCGTTGGCACCGCCTCTCAATAAAGCTAGTGTACAATGACTCCACCATGCAGTCAGTTCATCCGACAGGCCAGGGTCCTAAGGATCTGATCCCTCCCCAAAATCCCATCAGCTGGTCAGCAAGCCCCAACTCTATGGGCCTGTGGGGGGACGTTTCATGTTCATATCAAATGCCATGCAGCAACTAAGGAAGGAAAGAAAACAGATTTGGAAAGACATTTCCTGAAAATGTAAGAAAGGAAACAAGACCCCCTAGAATGCTGTATTAGTCCCGTGTAGTAATAGATAAGATAAAAAAGCATTTCAGTAAGAGGAGTGAGCACCGTGGGCAGGTCCTCATCACCCAGCAATCCTCCTGGCTACTGCCCCCTCATAAAACTGGGATAAGGTGCACGTGATGTGACTGATTATGGCCAGCTTTTTACATGGGTCCTGGAAATCTGAATTAAGCCCTTCATGCTTACGCAGCCAACTATGTTTCCTACAAGACTGAGGCAGGAGAATTGTGAGTTCAAGCCGAACAAGCAAATCCATTCCTCCTCCTGTTCTTTAGACCTATGTGTGATATGAGTTAGGCATGATGGGCCCACTTAAGAGCACATGGTGTTTTTCTTGCTCCTAGCATGTGTATTGTTGTGTGTGAAAAGTACCATCAGTTGCAAACAGGCTATAATTAAGGCTCTAACTTGAAGATGGACCACTGAAACTATATGCAATTTATTTTATTTGTTTGTTTGTTTGTGCCTGTGTGTGTGTGTAGTGTGGTCTGGGGTCCAGCATCCTGTTCACTTTGTTTCTTTTGCACAAGGTTTCTTCCTGAACCCGGATCCAGGTGGGTGGCTAGGGAGCCCTAGTGATCCTCCTGGCTGTTGCCCCCTCATGGCACCGGGGGTTATGGGAACATGTGGCCATGACTGGCTTTTTACAGGGGTCAAACTCTATTACCTACTCTCCAGCTTTAAGATTAAAAAACAGTAGCAACAAATTAAAGAGATCCGTGTAGGTAAGAGCCAGGAGGAAATGCCCCATGGTTAAAGCTCTGCCCTGGCCTTGGAATTGTGGGTGTTGATGCTGGTCTGCATAGACACGTAGGTGTGGGAAGGGGCTGTAGTGCCTACGTGTCCTGGGACCTAGTGTGCCTGGCCTCTGTAGGCAGTCCTTCCTCAGAGTACAGCATGCAGAATTTGAGGATGGGTTTGGCTTTGGAAAAGATGATGCCGGCATCATCCCTTTTACTTCCCTGCCCCTCGGTCTTGGGGCCACCTCCCGGGGGAGGGGCACTGTCTTTGTTCTCTCAGTAGGAAGAAAGGAGGAGGGTTTAATGTGAGAGTCACATATTCGCAGTGATATGCTGCAGCCTTTCTACTTCTGTGACAGGTCTTCCAGTGATCCTGTTAAAACCATCTGATGAGTCAAAATCGCATATGTACAAACTTAAATCTAAGAAGTCAACCAAGCAAACACCATCAACCTTGTTAGGAATGTAGGAGTCTTGAGTCCTCCTCCCTCCATCTTGCCCTACTTAGAGTCAGCCAATCAGAGCTATGTTTCAGTATTCTTTTTGTATTTAACTTCTGTCTTTCTATTTAATAGGGTAAAATTTGTATTTAATTTTTGTTTGTTTCAAGTAACTGTCTTAGTTTTCTCTGTGTTTTGGCCCACCACCCAGAAAGAAATAGCTTAAGAGAGGAAGGACATATTTTGTCTTCGGTTTTGAGGGACATCAGTCTATCGTGGCAAGGAAAGTCACAAGGCAGGTGTGCCATGTGAGGCTGCAGCAGCCTGTGCTGGAGGCCCTGTGTATTTTGGCCTAGAGAGCTCCAGATGGAACAGAAGTGGCGATAGCACTCTAGGCTTGCCATAGCCAGTAGGCTCTGCTAGCTAGGTCACGGCTCACAAACAGAGCCACCAGCTGGGGACCAGGTGTTCTAACACATGAGCCTGTGGGGGACACTTAGGGCCCAAGTCGTAAAGGTGCTATTCATGGGCGAAGGGGCCAAACTTCCTTTTCACTTCTTCCCTTGAGGAAACATTTCCTCTGTGCCATCTTCCCAGGGTAGTTTGTATTTTATTGTGGTTAGTTCAATATTAGAATATGTTACTCAAAAACAAGTCTTTCAGGAATTATGATAGTTTTTCTATTTCTCTGTTTCCCTGGGCCTCATAGGAACAGCTAACAGCCACATGACCCCTTAGGTACTTGAAATATGAATATGGTGGCTGTAGAACTACTTCTTTTTAAAATGTACTTACCTTTATTTTATGTGCATTGGTGTTTTGCTTGCATGTTTATCTTGAATGGGTGAAGGGGTCAGATCTTGGAGTTACAGACAGTCGTGAGCTGCCATGTGGGTGCTGGGATTTGAACCTAGGTCCTCTGGAAGAGCAGACTCCCTAACAGCTCAATTATCTCTCCAGCCCCTTGAACTATTTCTTAGTGTTGTTTAATTTGAATTCTTTTACAACTAAATTTAAAAACTTGACAGCTTTTAGTAATGTTTGGAATACCTTTGTTATGTAAATCACCTTCCATTTGTGAATTTAATGAATGCTCTGTACAGCAGAAATCAAGTCTTTCTGAGAAACCTGGGTGGGCAAATTGAGATGGCTGGTAAATGCATATGCACCCTGAAGCTCAACTATTTCATTTGGGGAAAAAAAGAATATAAGATATCTCCTAACATGTTTATACCAATATTATGCTGAAATAATATTTTGGATAATAGGGAATTGGATACAGTTTGTTATGAAACTGAATCTGAGCTCAATTTTTAAGATGACAAAGCACTGAAAGTTACACCTGGTGTGCATGTTACATTTTGCAGTAAAGTGCTGTACCGAGCTAGACTTGTTTTGTTTGGGCTTTTGGTTGCTACGCATTCATCAACCTTTGATTTCATGCCAGTGTTCTGGATCTCCTCTTGGGGTGGCACTGTGTGTCCTCTGACCTTGAGGGGCTCTCCTCTGGCCTGGCAGCTGTCACGCTGATGTCCCTCATTGTTGACATCTTGGGAATCCCTTTATTTATCTACATTGCTAAAGCTTCGTTCCTGGCTCTGACTGTCTTTTTTTCTCCTTGAGGCTCTTGTTTAAAGAAGCACCCTTTCCAGTAGTGACCTGAAAAAAAATTCGTGGGAGGCTATTTTTTTATTTCCCTTTTCAGCATCCTATGTCTGAGAGTTCTGCGCACACCCTGACACAGCAGTTTAGGGAGGTGAGCCCCAGTAAGGAAACAATTATTCAGAAATTGGAAGCCACTGCACCATTGTCTTAGAGTCCTTCGTGCCATTGGGAAATCTCATCCCTTGACTTGTACCGATTGTATGCACTCTTTCTCCAGCAACCGTCCTTCCCTGTTCCTCTGTTGGTGTGACTTGCTGTGGGTCGTGACTTCCAATTCTGGGAAATGCTCCTGATCTACTTGATCAGTGATTTCTTCTCATTTATTTATTTATTTATTTATCTATTTATTTATTTATTATTTAATCCTTGCTCTTGGGAAATCTTTACGGTTTGGATGAACTAGAGAGTTACCGGTCTGTCCTGTTCCTTTAGCCGTCTCATCGTTTTGATTTCCGACCTATGTCTTTTTCTTTCCTCTCTAAGAATATTTCTGGATCATTCCTTCTTGCTTGTCTGCTCAGCGTATATTACTATACTCTCAAGGCTCTGAAACTCTCTTCTGGTCATCAGCTACTTTTCCTTTTTGACTGCATTGCGCCGTGTTGCTCTTGTAGCATGGGCGTAACATTATCTGGGTCTCGTTTTCAAAAAGAATAGTGATGGTTTTACTATTTTTTTCCTCTTTCTACTCATCCTCCTCTCTGTTTTAGGTCTTCTGCTCTCTTTTGAAAGGTAGTGGTGCTCACTTGCTGGAGCAGTTGACTGCCAAGGGTGGGGTCAAGCTTCCTGGCAGGGTAGCTTAGGGGAATTCCCCCAGGACAGCTGCTGCTTTAGGTGTGTTTCCTCCAGAGCTGGTCAGAGTTTCCAGTAGAGACTCTGCCAGCCTCCAGCCTTGGGGGTAGTAGCATCCTGGAAGCCAGCGCTGTGGGAGCCAAAGCAGGGAGAGAGCTAGGAATTTCAACACTCAGCATTCACGGCTGTCTGCTTCTTTGAGGCACTCCACACGGCTGTTGGCTACCCCTGCCACAGACTCTATTTCTGCAACTGCAGAATGCCCCACAGCTCTGAGGCCTGGGAAAATAATTTTTTATTTGCTTATGACTTTTTGAATCAGGCTTTTGGTGAGCTTGGCTGAATGGTGTGCCTGATCACAGGGATGCAGGAACATAAAGCCTGCTCTGCCCCTCCCATGTGGATACTCCTTGGTTTCTCTGTCTCTCAGTCTCTCTCTCTCTCTCTCTCTCTCTCTCTCTCTCTCTCTCTCTCTCTCTCTCTCTCTCTCTCTCCTCCTCCTCTCTCTCTCTCTCTCTCTCTCTCTCCTCTCTCTCTCTCCCTCTCTCTCTCTCTCTCTCTCTCTGTGCTTCTGTCTGTCTTTCTCCCATGTCCTCACCTGAGAACACATCTGGCCTGGGTTCCTCACAGCTCGGGTTTTCAATGTAGTCACACTTTGTCACTCTGCCAACTCCCAATGGGCATGAAGCAGAAGCTCCCAGCTGAAGACTGTGGCCACAGAAGACACAGTGTCACTTACAGCCCATCAAACTGGTCAGAGAAATCATAACCCCTCTCTTTCCTTGACCCGCCCCCCCCCCAGACTTAAGGATGTGAAAAGTGGACTCCTGTTCTTGATGAAAAGAGAGTCACTTGTCAGTGACCATGTGGTTATAGGGAGTGTTATCTTTAGAGTTCAATCTGCCTTCATGCGTGCCTGCCTTCATGCGTGCCTGCGTGTGTGCGTGCCTGCGTGTGTGCGTGTGTGCGTGTGCGTGTGCGCGCATGACATGATGCTTGGATAGAAGTCAGGGGGTGTCTTGCAAGAAGGAGTTGGTTCTTTCTTTGCACCAGGATGTAGTTCTACTGTTCTGAAGAGACACGATGACCACAGCAACTCTTATAAAAGGAAGCATTTAGTTAGCCTGGCTTACAGGTTCAGAGCTGCCGCCTATTATCATCATGGCAGAAAGCATGGCGGCACACAGGCAGGGCTTTGAGAGGAGCTGAGCGTTCTACATCTAGATCAGCAGGAAGAGAGGGTGAGAGAGAGAGACACTGGGCCTATCTTGAGAATCTAAAACCCCAAAGCCCACTCCCAGCGACAGGCTTCCTTTAACAAGGCCACATCCCCTAATAGTGCCACTCCCTCTGGGACTATGGAGGCCAATTGGTCCCAGGGATCCAATTCAGGTCATCAGGTAGGGTGACAAGCATTTTTACTCACTGAGCCGTTTTTCTGGCCTGATTCCATCTTTTTTTTTTTTTTTTTTTTTTTTTTTTTTTAAAGGAATACAAGTTTTGTTTGGTAGGAGTATTTATTGTTTCTTCTTTATACTGAAAATCCAAAAGAATATTTATATTGTACCAGCTCATTGACACACGCATAATACAGCTACTCAGGAAGCTAAGGCAGGGTGATTCTTAGAGTCTACGATTTCTTTTTTCATGTGCATGTGTGTGACTATATGTGGGTGCATGTATGTTTCAGTATGCATACACATATGGGCACAGGTGTGGTGTGCAGAGGCCAGGGGTTCCTGTTGGGTGTCTTTCTCAATTGTTCTACACTTTACTCACTGAGCCAGCTTTTCTCACTGACCCTAAAGCCTGCTTCCTAATTTACCAGCTGGCTTCAGGGATCCATCCTGTCTCTGCTTCTGGAGCTCTAGGGTTGCTGGCTGCTTTGTCTTCCCAGTTCTTAGGTAGGTGCTGGGGAGCCTTAGTGCTTTACCCACTGAGTCACTGCCTCAGTCCCTAAGTCCAAGAATTTTATGCTGTCCTGGGTAACATTGGGAGATCCAGTCTTTGTCTTTCTGTCTCTTTGTCTGTCTCTCTGTCTCTCTCTGTTTCTGTTTGTCTCTGTCTCTGTCTCTCTCTCTCTCTCTGTGTTTCTCTCTCTGTCTCTCTGTCTGTCTCTGTCTTCAAATTATATTCTCTCTTTTTGTGGACTAAATCTTTTAAGATAGCCCCATCTCCTTCTTTCTGGTTTTTTGAGACAGGGTTTCTCTGTATCCTTGTCTGTCTTGGAACTCACTCAATAGACCAGGCTGGCCTTGAACTCACAGAGATCTGCCTGCCTCTGCCTCCTCCAAGTGCTGGGATAAAAGGCATGTGCCACCACCCCAAGGCTTATGCTCTCTTCTTTTGGAAGGAGATAAGAATTTGTTTATTTGGAGGTTAGAGTGTCTTATCCCTGATTGTCTTAGTTTCTGTTTTCCTCAAACCGAAAGGGAAATTTTACACTTTTATCAATTTGGCAGTTTTATGTGCCTTATTTGGGAGTCTATTCAGCTGTGAGACACTTGGGAAGTAGAAAACATTTAAAACACTCAAATTATCATCTTTCATTTTCATTGGTTATTTTTTTACTTGGCTTAGGTTAGCCAGGCTGGACACAGTCTTTCTAAGAAATGCATCAAAAACGTGATTATACCAGACTGGATAGTTTCTCTCTAATGGCTAAGAGGAGGGCAAAGGTCCAAAGCAGTAATTCTACACTAGGATTAGCCCAGCAACACCTAGAGGGTCCAGGGAGTGCTGAGGATAAGATGCCCATTACCAGGCCATACCAAAGAAGCCGTGCTTTTATTGACCCAGTCAGCTTTCACACAAGCTCTGCAGGTGGCTTTGTCCTTAGTGTGACCTTGGAATAGTGGTGCATGTTTGTGCCCATGGATGCTTTGGAAATTGGGGAAGAAGCAAGAAAACAGTAGGAGTAAAAAAGGATAATGTTACAAGGGAGGAAAAATGCAGAGGGCTTTTTAGGAAAAGAGCTCAGTGCCCCGAGAGGTGCAGAAGTCTCAGGTCTTTGAAAGGTTCGGCCCCCCAGTTGAGCTTTGCGTGTTAGCCATATTCTAACTTACTAGTTATTTTCATTGTTTCTGTGACAGAATACCCGAGAGATGCAAAATAAAAAAAGGAAGGGATTACTTTGACCCATCACAGGCAGGAAGAGATGACAGCAGCAGCAGTGTGCGCAGCCAGTAGCATCTGTAGACGGGAAGCAGAGAATGTTGGAGCTTGGCTCACACTCTCCTTTTCTCCTTCCACTCAGTCAGAGCTCCAGGCCATGGCGAGATGCTGTCCACACTCATGTTGGGTCTTCTTTGGAAACAGCTTCACCGAGATGCCCAGAGGTGTTCTCCAAGGAGACTCTAAATCCCTTCAAGCTGATAACAAATACTGACCATCGTAACTTTATTCCTTCTCATTTTGTCATCCAAGGACATCATTTTATTTTGTAACACTGGATGGTCATAGTGACACATGCTTTCAATCTCAGCATCCCAGAGGCAAAACAGCCAGGCCTCTCGGAGATTCAGGCCAATCTTATCTACATAGGAAGTTCGAGGCCAGCCAAGGCTGCACTGTGAGCATCTCCCTCAATATAAAAACAAAAATAAGCTATAACGTCCCATATCTATTCCTTCTAGGCTCGTGGTCATCTCATAATACCAAAGGGGGGGGGGGAGAAAGAAAAAAGAAAAAAGTTTAAAGTCTTCTGAGACTCAAGACATTTTCCTAGCTGTGAAGTCATATAAAATAAGTAAATTACATACTTCTAAAACACAGTGACAGTGAATAAACATTCCATTATAAAATGCAGGAATTAGATCACAGCAAGGAAAGACAGGGACAAAACAAGAATGAAACCCAGTCGGGAGAACCTCAAGTCCCACACCTTTATCTCCCTAGCTTCTGGGGTCTTAGTGCCGTCATCTGGGTAGCCCCACACTGTTAGTTCTTCTCCCTGAGTCACATAGAGTCATAGAGTCTAGTTTTGGGTTTATTTCACTCTGTACCTACAGCTTTCCTCAGCAGACATTTCGAAGTTCTGGCATCCCCAACAGCCTTCAGTGTCTGTAGTACTGTAGGCTTCACCTCCCCAGCTTCATGTAATGGCTTTTCAGAGCCCTCTTGCAGAGAGTCCAAACTGCCACACATTGTTTGAACTCATCGTAGACTTATTACCTTGGTACTGATGCAGAAGAAACTCAAAATAATAAAACTGATGTTATAAAGGATTTACTAATAGATTGTTTTATGCAACATTAAGTCACATAAATGGAATATAGCTAAAGGAGCACCAAAGATAAGTAATATGCAAACTAGGCCTATTATAGACAAGTGAAATTTAGGAGGCTAGGATGTAAATGCTTATTCACCAGTATCGACCAACTATTAGGCTCCATTCCCTGAAGGAAGCTGACTCTGACAGGCAGTTCAACCATCATTAGGTTCTGGTGTGCCTTTAAGGCCCCTGTGCTTACCAGAAAATACATAACTTTTCCCAGTGAGTAAGATGTCTCTGGTTAACAACTATGCGAAAAGAAAAGAAAGAGAAAAACCATAGCAACACTGGCATACTTAAAATTATTTTAGCAGTATCTTTGTTGTATGAATCTCTGTCCAAGCAGCCACACTTGCAGTTTCCCAACTCTGATGAAATTGTTTAAAGTGTCATCTGAGGTTGGGACCTGAAAGTGATTGAAGGATGACAATGTTGGTGGATTGTTTAAGCCTAAGGTGTATGTATATACCTTAGTAAAATCTTCTGTTGAAGGCTGGCTCTTCCTTGGTCATTAGTCCCAGCTGGACAAACACTATAAAAAAAACTTTTCCTTAGTTGATATTGAGTGTGTGGAGTGACTCCTCCTTGGGAAGGGACAATATTCCTATTATAGTAGAAGGCTCTAGAAACCCATAACTTATGCCGACAAAACCAGTACCACGTGAATGACATTCCAACTTCTCTTACCAACTGGAGGTGCTGTCTGGTGCCATTCTATCATTCTTGTGGTAGACCTTTGCATTTTGGTGGCTGATCTTGGGAAAACATTTCTTTCTCTAGGCAGTTTTTTTTTCCCCAAATGGAATCTCACTTAGCACAGGCTGGCCTTCATCTCACTGTATCACAAGAGCTCCTGACCTTTTGGTTCTGCTTTCTGAGCACTGAGATTGCCAGTATGCACAGCCATGTTCAGTTGAGGCAGGGTTTTTGTTTTGTTTTTAAGCAGAAATTTATTGAACAAAACAAAGCAAAGTAGGCACTCCACAGAGAGACTGGAATAGGTTGTTTTGACTGTCCTGGAGGAACAAAGCATCCTTGAAATTGCTTATAAAGGAGCCTCCGTGGCAAATTAGTTTGCATATTTATAAGCTAGAACCTTTGACCAGTGGGGCTTTGCCCTCAAAGCACCTTTCCTTTTGTCCCAGTGCAAACCCAGATTTTCTCCTAATTAGGTCTCTGCTAATCTCTTGAACAGTTCTGCATGCTTTGCAGAGTTTAAACTCAGGCACACTCTCCTTTCTTGCTGGTTGCACTGTCTATACCTTCTGTTTTCAATTTTTTTTGTAAACTTTAGTGAACAATGAGCCATAACCATGTCACAGCCCTGCGGTTATGTTGTTTTGAAATTTCTTCTCCCAAACAACTTAGTCTATCACTTTTAAGCCCATTTTCACGCTGGTTCTCAGGACACAGATAGATGCAGCCAGATTTCCTGCTAGACTACAACATGAACGGCCCCTAGTTCAGGTCCCAGGAGCATCTTTATTTACCTCTGAAAGCTCAAGAGCCCAGATTTACTGTCTGCATTTCAGTTGGCAGCCTGGGCTTTCCAACTCCATCCAGAATGACCCATCAAGCTCTGCTTATAGCCAGGCCCTGGGTGGCTCACAACTTCAAATGCTTCCTGAAAGCCATTTCAGAAGGCTCTAGAACCACGTTGGCCAACCTTCTCACAGCCACCCCACTCTTCACTACTACTAAATTTCTTATTAATTTTTTTCATTGCTGTCACCAGATACTTGACAAAAAGAAACTGAAAGGGGGCTTATATTGGCTCACAGTTCAATGGAATGTTACCCATCAGGGCAAAGACGGGGTGAGGCTTGTGGTTTGGCCACAAAGCTGAGTTCCCAGCCTCTCTGAGGGAGGTGGAAAATGAGCTCCCACACTGGGTATTACAGTTCGCTCTTTTTAGAATGACACTGCAAGGCTCGGAGACTCAGGAGCTCCACCTGTGTTCCAGCTCCTCATGCCAAGGTCATGGCATAGAAAGCTGACCAACACCCAAAAGCAGCCAAAAGTCAACGGAGTTGTCGGTACCAGAAGGCAATGGAAACTCAGGTGTTCCACAGGCCTGCGATGGTACTGCAGTGTTAGAGCTCTCTGGTCTGTCTACCATACCAGGCAGGGCAAGAGAAGCAGGCAGATGCCTGAAGGCAGGTTCTGTGAGATGCAGGCTATCCACAGTGGTTGAGCAGGTCCTAGCAAAGGCAATTCTGCCATTGCTGCCTGCACCAGGCATTCAGTGGTGGTTCCCCCTCCCCTGCCCTGGAATAGATGGAGTCTCATACGGTCATGGTGGAGGAATGATGAGCAAGAAATCATGAGCTCAAGCACAAGTATGTGAGAGAGACCCCTGCAAGCCAGCCAGCCTTTACTTATAATCCTTGGGCAGTGGGGAGGGGCTTTCTGGGTGTATGTGTCTGATTCTCTAGGGCTAACGGTGCCAGGATACTTAATCTACAGGCAGTGGTACAGTAGCTCATTTACATGCAGTAATATGGGGCCCTATCACAAAAAGGAGAGAACAGTACTTGATTATCCTATGTGTGAGGAGATGACTCCTAGGTACAGTTAAGGCCTTTTTGCTAGAGGTTAGGAACTCAGCATTGGGTGGGGGTACTTCTGGGAATTCCCTGTGCTTGTAAAAGTTCTTTATCAGGAAAGGGTCAAGCTCGTATTTTTCTTTTAGGACTATGTGATGCTCCTTACAAAATCTGGGGTTACCAGATAAGGTGAGGTGAGAACCCAGCTGAGAAAGGAAGTCCAACCTTCATAGACAGAGCTCAAAATGGATATCTGGAGAAGTCAGACTATGACCTTACCCAGCAGAGTCCCACAGAGGGCATTTACGAGAATGGATCCATATAGAGCTCTGGTGAGGCCCATTATAGGAAAACTATTTTTTCCTGGTCAAAAGAATAGAATTTACCTTTGGTCCTGGGTAGAGACATGGCACTTTAAAAAATCATTTTATTACAAATATGTGCATGTTTACCTGCATGCGGGTTAGTGTACCACAATGTAACTGATGCCTGTCAAGGCTAGAGAAAGGTATAATATCCCCTAAAACTGGAGCTACAGATGGTTGTGGTCTACCAGGTAAGTGCTGGATCCTCTGGAAGAGCATCCAATACTCACCCACTGAGCTATCACTCCATCTCCAACACATGGCATTTTGATTTTCTCCAAAGATTAGAATGTTGTACACTTTATCTTCTTCCTTAAGAGTTATCCTAGCAAGGCTGGTGAATCACCTGGCCAACAGACCACACTTTGAGAAAGCTGACTCACCGAGAACCAAGTTAAGGAGATGGGCAAAATAGCTGTCCAATGAGACAGCACATATCTTCCCAGACACCTTCCCCTATGCAGCCTTTTATGGAGTCCCCATGATTTAGGCTGCCCACTTATCTGAGTCCTAACTCAGAAAAGCACAACTTTTCCTTTTCTTACTGTCTCCTTTTCCTTCATATAGTGGCCACAAGCCTGAGTACTCTTCCTTGACACTTTGGACTTATTCTCTGAAGTTGCCCCACTTTCCTCCATGTAGCTGTTGGGTTTTTTTCCCCCTGAATCTGCTGGCCTTACACAAACACACAGACTTCTTTCTCTCTTTCATCACCAAGTTTGGCTGCCAGCACAAGGAACAGCCTCAGCCACCTCTGAAAACAGCTTCTGTGGGGTGACCCCAAGGAAACACTTCCCAGAAGATTTCACCTCAATGACGCTGGCAGGTCTCTTCTTAATTACAGCTGATTCTTCAGCCCTAAGTGATCAACATCCATTGTCCCAGCAAAGAAACGGTTTTTACTTTAGTGGTTCTGCTCTGTTGTCAGTCACAGCTGATGCTTCAGCACCAGCTGATCAGATACCAAAGATTCTTCACGCAGAAAGCCCTATAGAGCTTTTCCTTCCTTCTGAGGTTTCACACACCAGGCCTTCATTATTTGCATCGCTCTCAACATACTTGCTTGGAAGCAAGCTCCTACAGAACAGCTTACTAAGCTGACAACACTCAATAGCTTTTCTGGCCCCAAGTTCCAAAGTCATCTCACCATCCACTCCCAAATAATATGGTCAGGTCTGTCACAGCGGTACCTCACTATATTGGTACCAACTTCTTTCTGTCTTAGTCACTGCTGTACTGCTTTGAAGACACACCATGACCCAAGAATTTAATTGGGGGCCTTTCCTACAGTTTCAAAGGTGTAATCCATTGTCATCATGGTGAGGACATACCATGCCTTTATGGTGACACATAGGTGGACATGGTGCTGGAGGAGGAGCTGAGAGTTCTATGTCCTGATGCACAAGCAGCAGGAGAAGAGAAAACTGGACCTGGTATGGGCTTCTGAAACTTCCAAGCCACCCCACAGTGACATACTTCCTCTAATAAGACCACACTCACTCCAAAAAGGCCACACTTCTTAATCCTTCCAAGTCTTCTAAAATAGTGCCATTCCTAAGGACTTTAAATATATGAGCTTATGGGGGCCTTTGGGCTTGGATTTTTTTCAAACCTATTTTATTTGGGATTATTTAATTCCTACACTTCCCTTCCAACTCACCTACCCTAGATAGGAGAGAGAAGAGGTTAATGGGAACAGGGGAAGTAGACTTTTTTCAGACTCAGTTCCTTGAGCAGATTCCACTCTTTATCATCATCAGGATTCCAGCAGACCTGTTAAACAGCAAACCATCAATTCAGCAAAAGCAACTGCAATATCAGCAGCTGGAACCCAGAACCTTGAAGCATTCTCCAGAGCGTTTCTCTCTAGGAACGCCTGAAAGCAGAGAGTGGAACATCCAAGCAGTTAAAAGGCCAAAAATCAAAAAGCCAAGCCTCTGTTGGGTTTGGTTCAAGGGGTTCATATTTATTGCCTCTCAGAGTCCATACTAAGATGTTTAGCAGCTGGCAAAGACTGTGTACCCACATGAGGCAGTTCCTCTTGTATCAGACAAACACCACGTGCCCTCTCACAAGTCTTTTTGCAGTGGACAAACATCACACATCCTCACACAAGTCTGTTTCACATCCCACACTTGGGATCAAAACAAAAACATGTTTATATGCACTACAGGGGACATTCTTATTCAAACTACCGTACCCAATAATCAAGTTTGTTAAAGACCTCATCTCTAGCCAAAGGCAAAGGAAGTCTCCATCAAAGGCATCCTTTATCTTCTCTGTGAGATGTTTTCTTAAGTTGATTCCATAAACAACATCCATTGATGTAATTACTATGTGCTTAATACTATTAGATTTTGTGGGTAAGCAAAGATTTTACTGCCCCCCCTTCCCCTGTGTGGATTGAAAAGACATGTTCTAACTTTTGTGCAGTGTTTGTTATGACAGTAAACAGATCTCTTATCCTATAATACCAACTTTGGATACCCAAAGAATAATTAAGGTCTAGAACTGCCTGGAGTTAGTGTAGGCCCCACTTTTACAGGTTCAGGCTCACAGCAGGCTTCCCCACTCAGGGTGCTTGTTGCAAATCTCAAGCTACCAGTGTTCTTGCTACCCAACTATAAGTTAAATGCCGAACAGGACCACAGGATGGGGTTCCACAAGCCACCACGCAGCTGAGAGCTAAGGGAACAGTAAGTATAGGAAGGCTGTGGGGGAGCCTCCTTTGTCCTAGATTCAGTGTTTCTTTTGATCAAATATTTCTTGATCCTGAAAATTAGATTACCCTCTTGATGCCTTACAAGGTATGACTCTAAGCAAGGAAGATGATTCTGCAGGTCAAGTGCTTGTCATAGAAGTGTGAGGACCAGAATTTGGTCCTCAGATAAATACTCAGTAGTCACAGTGCCCTACCTGGAACTCTAGCCCTGGGGAGTGGACACAGAGGCTCTCTGAAGCAAGTTGGCCAACAGACTAGCCACATTGCCAAGCTGTAGGATCAAGTGAGAGCGAGATTCTGCCTTAATCTGTAAGGTAGAGAGTGAGTGAGGAAGACATGTCACATCAACCTCTGGTCTCTGCAGCCATGTACATGTGTGCTGTGTGTATACTCCACATGAGAGAATCCATATACACACCACATCCACATGCAGCTCACTCAGTGACGTCACTTTAGTCTTCCAATTCTGAGCCTCAACTTAGACTCTCGCTTTTTTTTCCCAAGTCACATTTACAGAATATTTGTCCTCTTCCTGTCTTCTAAAGAGATTTTAAAGAAGATAAGTGGTTTAAAGATGGCTGATAAAAACAAAGAGAAAACCAAAACAAAATAAAACAAATCATAACAACAAAAATCTTGGAGTTATTATGTTAGTTCCCTGTGAGGTATCATGAGAAAAGCCTCCTAGACTCCCAGCCACCTCCCAGCATAGGTCCACTGGGGACATACTCTAGCCACCTGTAAACTATTCAGTGTTGAACCTGATGAACTTAAAAGCCCTGCCTCTCTTAATGATAAACACCAAGGTTTGAAAGCAGTTGCTCTCTTACAGGGTATGTGCTCTGAATGGAAAAGCAGAATAATGGAGACCTCTATCTACTCATCCCAACGCACATGTGGATTGTCAGAGGCTAGTTTTAAAAGACATGAAAGCGGGGCTGGTAAGATGGCTCTATGGTCCTGAGTTCAATTCCCAGCAACCACATGGTGGCTTACAACCATTTACAGTGTGGTCTGATGCCTTCTTCTGGCCTGCGGGTGTATATGCAGGCAGAGCTTTGTATATATAATAATAAATAAATCTTTAAAAAAGAGAGATGAAAGCATCACATAGCAGGAGCTTTGAGGTATAACTCAGTAGATTTAACACACACATACACACACACACACACACACACACACACGAATCTCTGTTTAAAGAACCCACATAATACATGTCTCTATCTCTAGCCATATTATCTACATATACTTCCCTAGGTGAGTGAGCAACTGTTACTTAGAACCATCAGTTCTTCTGAATAACATCACAGAAGGGGAGGGGTAGTTAGGGCAGGAAACAAGGTTTCTGGGTCAGAGGGTTCACCGTACTATCAGGCTGCCAAATTCAAATCATATCTCTCTGTCTGTTCTTCCCTCCCTTCTTTCCTCTTTTTCCTTCTTTCATTTGACAAAATATCATGTCTTCCAGGTTGGCCTCAAACTCGCTCTGCAGCTAAGAGTGACATCAAACTCCTGGTCCTCCTGCCTCCACCTCCCAGGTGCTGGGATTACAGGCATGAGCCACCACATTCTCTTTCCATTTTCTTCCTTCTTTTCTACCTTTCTTTCTTTTTTAATTTAAGTAATTTATTTAGTTCACATCCCAATTGTTATCCCTTTACTTGTATCTTCCCATTCCCCCTCCTTCCCTCTTTCACCCTCTTTCTATTTCTTTCTGGAAAGAAGCAGGCTATTCTTTTTGGACCTGGGCCCAGGTCTGGTATATACGACAGGAATAGTTTTGTCTCACTCAGTAGCTTTCCAAGCTCCTGTTGAAGTTAGACTAGCTAGCTTCCTCTTGTCCTATTTAACTGAAAACAAAACAAAACAAAACGAACCCCCTCCCCCCATCTCAACAAATCACCCTTGCCCATCTCAGTTCTGGCTAGCAACATAGGTTCCTTGTTCAGTGTTTCAGAACACACAAATGCAGCACCTTCAGGGCAGGAGGAGAGAAGCGAGAAGAGAAACCATGACTCAGGCCCCAGGCCCAGGAAGTATTCAGGGCCAGTACTGCACAGAGCTGGTAGACAGGTTTGCTTTAGTCATCTGTCCTGTGCCCTAGCCTAGGCAGTGGCGAAGAGAGCTGCAAAAGCATGCCGCCATTCCTCTGAAGGTCGCATTGACTCACAGCTGATCACAGATGGCCCTCAACTCATGGTGGTGTCACAATGATTATTTGACTTTACAGTTCAAAGTCGATATCCATTTAATCGAATTACGGTTTTGCATTTTGCTCTTCTCTCAGGCTGGAGATTCATAGTATGAGCCTTTCTCCCAACTTGGGCGGTAGCAGGACACTTGGGTTCCCACTCAGTGCCTGGTTCCAAGGGGGCAATGCCATCCGCAGTGACTTGTGTTGCTAAGTTGGGTCAACGATCAGCAAGGTGGATTCAGTGCTTTCGAGTCAGGGAGGAGACGTTCACTAGGAAGTAAGCCCTACACAATGCAGGGGCACTTATTAGTAATGGCTTAGCCATGGGCGTCTGTTTTTACTTGGCTCCGGCTTTATCATATCTTGGAAACAACTGTATATCACTTATATCATAAGGTTTACCAGTGTCAGAGCTGAATGGCCAAGAAAAGATTAAACACATATTAGTACTGTAAATACTGTAAACAAAACAAAACTTACCGCCAGGGAGGCCCTAGGCCCTAGTGGGGCGTTTGCTGCTGTTGTTCCGGTAAATTGACATGATGCCAAAATGCATCCTAAATGCTTGATGTAACCATAAACAAATGCTACTCTCTTCCTTATCCTTATAGACAAACGCTAACCTGCAATCACAGAAGCTTCTCCTTGTGGGGCACAGTGATGAGCGCAGAGGCTCATGGCTGCTCATGGCTGCTGAGAATAAGAGACCCCTGAGTGCTCAGGCCTAAAAGGGACATTTCTAACACTTCCTTTAAGACCCAGGGACCACCGAGAAAGAGGGGTCAAGAAGAACAAAAGAGCTCAGAGATGGCAAGAAGAGCTGGGAAGTGCATGTAGGGCATGACGTTGCCACGGCAAACATGAGTTCTCAATAGCTGCAATTGCCACACTGGGCCTGCACGAGACTCGCACAGCCAACAGCCAGTCATGAGTCACAGATGGAGTCAGTCATTGCCTTCTGGTGTGTTCTCAAGATAGGCCCGCCAGGTCCCCAAACATAGTTCCACACCCGTGGCTTCTCAGAGTCTTGTGCTTAATATCTATGGGTCACAAAACAAACAAACAGACAAACAAACAAGCAAACAAACAAAGAAGACACGAATGGGAAAGGCCTTCTAGAGAAAAGGAGGAAAGAGACAGGGGTGGGAGAGATTAAAAAAGGGCAGGTGGGGGAATAATCAGAATGTACACATGTGAAGTTATCAAAGAACAAATTTAATCAATAGAAAGGACACCCCCTCCCCCAGCAACTACAACATCAACAGCACAAGGAATGAGGCATAGGGCATAACCATGTACATTCTAATCCCTGGGACTGGTTGTCTTATTTAGACAAAAGGTCTTTGTACGTGTGATCAAGGTGAAGAGGTAATTATTCTTTGATGAGCTCCAAATATCATTAGATAAAGTAGCATTATAGACTGGGATCAAGTTCAGTGGTAGAACAATTGCCTGATGTGAACGGGCCCCATGTTCTGTCCTTCGCACACATACATTTGCACACATGCACAGACAGACAGACAGACAGACAGACAGACAGACAGACAGACATGCCATCTTTATAAATGAGAAGCAAAGGAAGGTGACACAGAGTATTTTGGGAGGCATGAAAACAAGCAGGCAGACATTGGGATAAAGAGGCCAAGAGCAAAGGTATGTGATGAGAAGAGAGAGGGGACTGTTTCTTCTAGAGACACTGGAGGGGTGACTTGGATATTGGCAGAGCAATGTTGATATTGGACTTCTGGCCTCTAGAACTGTGCTCGGATGAGTTTCTGCTGTTTGATTGAGCTACTTGTTATAGCACCCACAGGAAACTAATACAATGATTAAAAAAAAAAAAAAAAAAAAAGCCTGTGCTCTAGCATTCAGCTGTCTGGGAAAAGTCAAAGGATTCCTGTTCAGATAAACTGGTTTTTAATCATAAAATAAAAACACAGAGAATTATGTAGCATGCCAAATATATTAAAATGCAGTTACCAGAACATAAGAACACAAAGAAGTACTACTCCGAACACATTAACTGGAATGATGCGTTTCAAGCATAGGCACGCTGCAGATTATTTTATTTTTGAAAAACATAAGGGTGCTTAATGACTGGCTGCCGTGGCTCTGCTCGAATCAACACTCTGAACAGAGGGGAGGCTTCAGGAGAAAGGGCGGAGGCAGAGTACCATCCACTGTGGGGCTCAGCCTCACCACTGTCTGGAAATAGTCATGAGAGGCAACTGTCCCAAGACTTTTACAGTGACCGTGACACAACTGGGAAGATATCTGGAGTTCTCTGATGACTGAGTCATGGGGACTTCTCTGTGGTTTTTTTTGCCTATATTCTTAATAGGAGACAAATTCTTAGGTCATGAACTTCAGGCAAAATGAAAGGAAGAAATGCCTGCCCCACAGGGGACGGAGAGTGTGGACCCAGGTCTGTAGAGAGCCAGAGGAAGGCTGGACTGCGAGTGTGCATCAGTGAGGATGGCAGCTTGGACAGATGTGGGCTCTCCTGTGCAGCCACTCTGCAAGGCAGCAAGCAATAAGGCAGGCACGGCAAATTGGACAGCGCGTCAGCTTGACTATGAAATATGACGGATTAACAGGGTAGGATGGTGGTGTGACCTGTTTTCAGACACTTCATTTAGAAGCTATCATATTGCTGGATGCTTCCTATAATTTGTGATGATGCTGATTGTGATAAATTGTGAGTTTCTGGCGAACTCCGCTAGCCTGCTCCAATGGCTGAACAGAGAAAATGTGTAATTCTCTGGGAACATTCATGCCACGAACTAGAGAGAGGGTCTGGCAGTAACCACAGAGTGCTCAGTCAGTGAACAAAGTAATTAAATCAAGCTAATTAAATCACAATAAAAATAATTTTAATTTAATTAATTTCTCTGCACTGATGGAACATTATGTGGAAACCAAGAACCTTTGTGAACACTAATAGAATTTAGGAGCTGGGACACCAAAGTTGTGGTCACTGGTGTGGTACATAGGTTAATGTTGAGGGAATGAAATTAAATACACTTAATGAGCTGCTGATATGTTGACTGAACCACAAATGGAAAATGATTTTGGAAGCAAGATAATGGAGTCTCTCCTTTTCCCGGTTCTTTTTGGTGCTAACTGAGCCAGTAAATGTCAAATTCTGTACAATTTGTGAGTAATTAGAAATTTAGAATTGGTGGACATTCTTAGGTCAGCGTGAAAATACTGTGCCAGGGACACTTATTCGCCCTACTGTCAGTGCTATCCTCAGCCCCTGGTATCTAATATGGACCCTAATGCATTACTACAGAGATCCTGTGTGGTCCCCAGGCAAGGTTAACCAAATGCTGATAAGTTTTTAATAGCATCTTGGAAGAGGTAAGTGAGCCATACAGAAGGACTTCTTGTCTGAAGCAGGTGTGAACCAAAAGCAAGTTACTATTCCTTGAAGACATGCACAGTATCTTGCCTCCACCCCCCTTCAACCCTTTTTCTCAGGGAAAAGCTGAAAGTACATAAGCTGGAACTCAAATAATTATTAAATTAAACCATTGAGGGCTCCTAAGGAATTCTTCCCCTCAGGACTTGAACGTTAGATGAATGCTCTTCCTCTGGCATTTAGACATTGTTCGGCTTACAAGGAAGGGAATGTGCCACCAGATGACCCCTCAAGGTCATGGCCAAGAGACTAATTTTGTTATATAAGCAACACTGGTGTTCTAAGAGTGATTTAGCAGCCGCACGCGTAATTACCGACTGCGATTTTAGAGGCGTTCTGTGCTTTGGGTCTCAATGTTATTTAGCATGCATGTTGTTTTAATTAATATGTCACGTGTGTGCCAACACTTGAGGCCGACTTCGCTCTGACTCATCCAGGCAGAGCATTGTTTGCACAATGGTATTGTTTTCGGGGTGCAGGTGCTTTCCCCTTGTCCACATCTGGGGTGAGCCAGGAAGCCACACAGCCAGCCTTGATACAGTGGACAACCACCCTGTCTTGGACCACTTTGCAATGAGGGATTGCTTCACCCTAGAAGGGTGTGACGATGCCCACAGTTGGGGGGATTTGCAAGCAGAATGAAGCAGGAAGAAGGAAGAGCAGTTGAAACACTGCTCACAGCCAGTCAGTTGGCTGACATTCCAGCTTGGGAAGCCCTGCAGCCTCCCCTTGGCGTTTCCGGAGTTCCTCCCACCTGTCCTCCGGAAGGAAGACGGTGTGTGTGTGTGTGTGAGAAATCCTGAGGCAATCCTTTTCTTACTTGGACAGATTTCCATGTCAGTATCTGTGCCTCCCTCTGATGGGACACTTCATGTTTTTTAAGAGTAAAAATCCTAAAAGCTTTCCCCCACTCCCATCGAATTCTGTTTTAAAGTAACGCTGTGGCCTCTGTTTAAGGCCATTGAAGGGTCAAGCCACAAACCACGACCTCATCGCTGTGTTAACTCCTCTCAGGGACTCTGCCGCACGCACGAGCTGGCACTGCTGTAGTTCCTTCCTGGAGATGAATAAATGGCGGTGTGGAGGAGTTACAGAGCTTGCTCCCAGTCACACTGAAGTAGTGACAGGGCTGCACCTGAAATCCAGGCCCCTCCATTTCAAAGCCCTTGTCCAGTTCTGTCATGTAGTTCCATCTGTGAACCCTCTGCTCATTGCTTCCCCACCACCGGTGCCCTCCAGGACACACTGGCTCACGGGCACCCCTGCCCAGATGCCCTTTTCCAACCTGAATTATTATAAGGAACATTTTGGATGAATTTGGAATGTTAGAACTGACTCTTGCCACTGGAGGAAATATCTTTACAAGGGAGCCAAAGATGACTTGAACACTGGTCTCTGGTCCTTGTGTATACTCTGTGTCCACAGGTGCTTTAGGGGTAGCCAGGACAAGTCACAGGCAAGAGATGCCCCAGGTATCACCCTAGGAGCCTCACCTTTATCACTATTGGTCCCCCCTCTGATTTTTCTCCGTCTTCGGTCCAAATTGGCTTTGTGTCCTCTCATTCCCGTCTCTGTGTCTGCCTGAGTCTTCTTTTCTTGCCATCCTGACAATGCAGGTGGCTTCACACCACGCTTCTTCGGGCAGCCTTTGCCTGCTTTATCATTCTTTGCTGACAATGAATAACAACGGAAACCCACAAAAGAGAAAATATTTATTGGTCCTGAAATGGCTTGAATTAATGAGCTCATGCTTCGGGGCATTTAGATCGAACCTGTATAATTGCAGGTTACAAAGAGTAATAGTAGCTCATGCAGGGATATCATTTCGAGCTATTTTACTTTCGGTTTTTTTGTTAATCTGGTGGGTTTGGTGGAATTAGAGGGCTGCTGTGAAAAAAAAAAAAGCCAAGTAGCCTGCTGGTATGAGCTCAGCTTTGTCAAGCTCGTGCGTAGCTGCCCGGTCAGACTTTATGCGGCTCACAATCAGGCCAATCACCAGGGCTTGCCAAAGGAGTATTGAGCAGCAGACACAGGACATTTTTGTTGAAAGTAGTCCTTTGATTTCATCTTTCCTGACTAATGTAATAAAAACAGGCATTATGGGATGTATTCATCTCAGTTTGATAGGGGTCGACGTGAATACCCGACAATGTGTGCAGTCGTAAAGGTTACCTGACTGTAAGGAGACGATTCCGATGCAGGGCTTGAGGAACCTAATACCAGACAAAGATGAATGCTATCCCGTGAGCAGGCAGGCTAGTGCCAGCTCAGAACTGCCACACTGTTCCCACTTAGCAACATCTCACTCCTAAACCATCCTAAGTATGAGCCGCAGGTCTGATTTCTCTAATTAGCAAAACCTTGATTGTTTACCTCCACGTAAGAAGAAAGGAAAACAAAGTGGACTTGAACTTACTTTTGCTGAGCGGATGGCTGTTTCTATGGAGACAGAAGCAGAGGCCAGAACCAGCCTTGCACTTCTAGGGTCGGGGGGCCTGGCTCATGTCAGCCTCAGTATGTGTGCGAATTCCATCCTCTGGGTCTGTGAGTTTATGACCTCAGTGGGGACCATTTGCAGAGAAAAGCACTTCGCACAATTGGGAGTTTCCCTTCAAACAAAAGGCTTGCAGATGTTAAGCTGACGCTGGTCTTTGAGAGGATCCAAACTTACTGAATGTGATTTCTTTACTACTTGAAGCATTTCAAGTTTGCGGTAGCATGGACAGCAGTGCTCTCAGCAATGGTTCTGGGACTTCCGGGGCACCATTTCCCATGCGCTTGATGAAGTGCAATGGGAGGAGTTGCTTATGCTCCACCAGTTACAATCTCTCACGAGTTAGTGGTCATACTGTTCCGGGTATTAGAGAGGAAGCAAGACAGTGGTAGGCGATTGGATCTGAAACATATAAATAGGATGTAAAATAGGCTTCATCAGGCTGAATAAAAGGCCTGGCCTGGTACATTCTCCAGACCCAAAAGTCTATATCTCACTGTTTTAATAGTTGCTGTTGAGTTCATGGTGCTTTACAGCATATACTCTCTCATGAACGCGAGCAGCAAGCCATCACCAAGAAGCCCGTGTGCCAACATTCAGGCACTGGATTCCCAGTCACAGATTAAAGATGTGATCTCTGTCCTGGGGTTAGTTACTATTAGGAGGAGCATCTGAGTCAAGGCGGATGGGATGGATACCGTTAACAAGGAGGGAGTACGATCCAGGGACAGTGGGAGCCAGGAGGGGAGCCGTCGCTGTGTGTTGCATGAATGGGTGTCTGTGCTCACATGGGTGCATGGCCCTGTGCTCATGGGTGTTTGGAAGTGTTCAAGAGCAGAATTTCTGATAAATGTATCTAGAATAAGCTTTGAGGGATATGCAGACATCAGACAATGGAAAGAAAGCCGTGGCATTTTAGATACGCAGAACACCAGCTTCTCTGTGAGCAAAGCTACCCTTCTTGGACTAGAGGATGCTGTAGTCTGGAGGAGACACTGGTGCTTCAGCTCAAGGAGTTCACTTGTTGAATGAAGGAAGAAGGAGAAGACAGAACCATGGCCGGAGCGGGGGGTATCATTGAATAACAGGGGAGGACCTGAGATGTGTTCTCTGTGTGCCTAGTGGTTTTCAAAAGCACATGTAGTCTCTTAATATTTAACCTTGGAACCTCAGTTTCTAAAGACAGACAGACAGACAGACAGACAGACAGACACACACACACACACACACACACACACACACACACACAGGGAGAGGAGAGAGAGAGAGAGAGAGAGAGAGAGAGAGAGAGAGAGAGAGAGAGAGAGAGAGAGAGAATGAGAGATCCAAGAGATGATCTGAGGGTGAAATGAGGCACCAATGCCAGAAACTAAGCACAGCCTGCTACATGATTCATACTCAGGGACAGTGGTCATTATTGTCATAACATATGCAGAAGAAAAAGGCTACAATTTAAGTGTCAGGAATGGAAAATTAAGGACTGACAAGGGTCGAGGAGAAAATCAAGGTCAGCCAGGCATAATGGCGCACACCTTTAATCCCAACACTTGGGAACGAGAGGAAAAGGGATCTCTGTGAGTCTGAGGCCAGCCTGGCCTACAGAGTGAGTTCCAGGACCGCCAGCCAGGGCTATATAGTGAGACCCTGGAGAGAGAGACAGAGAGAGAGAGAGAGAGAGAGAGAGAGAGAGAGAGAGAGAGAGAGAGAGAGAGAGAGAGAGAGAGAGAGGAGGGAGGGAGGAGGGGAGAGAGAGAGAGAGAGAGAGAGAGAGAGAGAGAGAGAGAGAGAAACAGAGAGAGAGAGAGAGGAGGGAGGGAGGAGAGAGAGAGAGAGAGAGAGAGAGAGAGAGAGAGAGAGAGAGAGGGAGAGAGAGTAGAGAATATCAAGGTCTGACATGCCCTCTGTGAGAGTTTGTGGGTCAGTATCTGCAAGGTTGGTGAATGGGGAGTTGTGCGGGGTAATGGGAGAGAGGGGAGTGAAAAGCAATATACATGTGTGCAACAGGGTACATGCAGTCCCTTCCCCGAGGTAGCCATAGGCACTTGTGGGGAATAGTCCCAAGGCAAGCTTTCACAGAGCACTATCTGTTCCATGTTGTTCTCTCTGTCCCATAAGCTGACACTTTACAGTGAACAGTAAGTTTGTTGGCTCATGGTTCTGAAGGTGAGGAAGTCTGAGGTCAAGGTGGGGGAAAACCTAGTGGGGGCTTTCTTGACACATTACCATATGGTAGAAATGTGGACACGAGCCACAAGGAGGCCAGGCCTTTGATAAATAGCATCAATTTTCATGACACAGTTCCCCCACCCCCACCCAAGCCTTGGCTCCACCTCCCAAACCCTGTCACATGAGAGATGAAGTTTCCAACACCCAAACTTCAATTATCTTTAATCTGCTGAGCTCAGTTTTGCAAATGGGACTAAGTGAGGAGCTTGCAGAGCCATGAGCTGTGCTAGTTGCTGGCCAGGAGACATTTCAGGTAGAGTGGTGGTGGGGAAGGTCACAGTGTCACAGACTGCTCTTCAACCCAACATAGCAGCCATTACCATCCTGACCTTCAGGATTGGGCCTGTTAGTGTTTCCTCGTAGAAAGAAGGAGTGGGGAGGGCCATGAGACCCTCACCTGAGAGTCCACTCACCCCTTCCTATAGCTTCCCACTAGCTATATGGAATTATACTTTTGCTGCCCATGGTCTTCAGAGGGGCTGGATGCTGGAAGGTTGACTAAAGGGGGTGTTCTTGCTGAATACAGCCATCCAAAGTAGGATGAGACTTTTCAACAATCCAGTTGCTGTGGGGCATCTCAGAGGACCCCCTCCCCCATCCTGAAGGACCACCTGCCTCTCTACCTACTTTGTCCTCTGATAGGCATGTTCACTATTCCATTACCCAACAGCCCCTGTGAGAATGTAGCTTCTCCTGAGTCTCTGTTGCACCTGGACATATGACCTGTGACACCAGTAACCTTTGCTCTTCCCTGCACACCAGACCCAGCGCTGCTAGATGTAAACCTAGTGCTGGGGAAAAAAAAACCCAACTCACAAGAGTTATGAATCCTGCCTCTTTGTGTTTCTGCCAAAGCAATAAAATTTATTCCCAATACTAATACTGCAATTTAAATTTATTATCTTTGTGTTTTACAGTATCCATAGCAGTAAAATCTGTTCCCAAGAGGATAATTCCAATTGCCAACTACTTAAGGAATTATTTTTGTTTATGTTTTAAAGCCACAGCAATAAAATTTAACACCAACAGTAATAGTACAACTTTGTTTGCCTTTAAAACTTGCCATAAATGACAATTGTGAGAAGAATGTCTGAAAGCATTTAGATGTTTCCCTAGAAGAAACAGTTTTGTGGGTGTTGTCACATAGTAACACCCAGGGTTTTTTTGTTTGTTTGTTTTGTTTTTTTAACAGAGCACAGAGAAGCCCAGTTCTTTTTAACTGGTCAGATTGTCCCACCAATCTCCTCTTCTGCACATTTCTGGGGAAGCCCACTCCTTTTTCCTTGTAACTTATCTTAGTCCCGGTTCCTACTGCTGTGATGAAGAACCATAAGCAAAACAACTCGAGGAGGAAAGGGTTTATTTGGCGCTCACCTCCACAACACTGTTTGTTATTGAAGGAAGTCAGGACAGGAACTCAAGCAGGGCTGGAACCTGGAGGCAGGAGCTGATGCAGAGGCCATGGAGGGTTCTGGTTACTTGTTTCCTTCTCATGATTTGCTCAGCCTGCTTTAAAAAAAAAAAAAAAAAGGAACCCCTGGCCCACCAGGACAGGGATGGCACCACCCACTGTGGGCTGGGCCCTCCCCATCAGTCACTAATTAAGAAGATGTCCTATAGAACAACTGGATCATGTGGAGGCATTTTCTCATTTGAGGTTCCCTGTATTCAGATGACTCTAGCTTGTGTCAAGTTATTAACCTACTCTTAACTTGGTTGGCATGCAGCTATATAATTAAAGGAGTCTTCATTTACCCATGAGTCCCGGGTACCTGCAGAAGACACAATGTGTGGCATTTGTTTGAAAACACCTACCCTCTTTGTTCCCCAAGTGGATGGGTGACAGAAAAGGATGAGAGTCAACACTTGTGGAAATGTTGGTGCTTGTGGAAGCATGTTGGGGGTGGGGGATACAGTGGATCCCTGAGGATTCATTGAATATTTTTTTCTACTTCTGTTACTCTTGGGGAAATGAAATAATTTAAAGTAAAATATTGGAAGGAAAAGGCCAGTGAAAGCATTTGTTCTTTTTGATAGTAAGTGATTTATTGAACAAGGATTTAGCTTCTTCTTTTCCATCATCTACTCCAATTAATGGATTAAAAAAAAAAAAAACTGAGCACCTTTCCCTTGCAAAATAGGATACGATGTAGCATCTGTCCTCCAAGGCTTGCTATCTGCTGGGAGAGGGACTAGCAATACCAGGTAGAGGCTTATGACACTAAGAACAAGGAAACCAACACTATGCAGAACAGCCAAAAGTGAGCACAAAAATGTTAAGGTACAGATCACCCTGTGGTGTGCAACTCCTTGAATATGCAAGGAGAAAAACAAGAGTTCCTTGCTGTTCTGCTTTGCTCTCTATTGCTGTGATAAATATTATGACCAAGAGAAATGCTGGGCAGAAAGAGTTTATTCAATCGTACCTGCCCCCCCCCCCACTCCCCAAGGGCATACTCGTCACCGAAGGAAGTCAGGGAAAAACAAGGCAGGAACCTGGGAACAGACTGAAGTGAAGACCACTGGAGGAGTGTCTCCAGCTTGCTGGCTCTTTGGCTGCTGCTCATGTGCCTTTCTTACGCAGCCCAGGCTCACCTGACTAGAGACGGAGCCACCCACAGTGGGCTGGGCTCTCCTATATCAATTCATAACTAAGACCCCACAGACACACCCACAGGCCAATTGGATGGAGGCAGTTTCCCAGTGGAAGCTCCCCCTTCTTAAGTGTGTCAAAGTTGAAAACTGAAGCTAACTATGACACTGGCCACACTTGTTTCAGCACAAAGATGGGAATGAGACCTAAGAAGCTGTTGTGATTTAGAAAAGAGGAGAACCAACCCAAGAGGGGCTTCTTAATATGTAGTTTTTATACTTCTTGAACAAGATACGAACACATTCCATACTCAGTAGGGGTGGAGGCCGTTAAGATAGGGTCTCATGTCACCTAGGCTGGCTTCAATTTGCTATGTAGTTGAGGATGGCCTTGGATTCCTGATCTTCCTGCCTCCTCCTTCTAGGTGTTAGAATTCCATACAGGTCTCAAAATGTAAAATTCAAATAGTACTTCAATAGACGTAAAGTTCAGTGGCAGAGCTCTTGTCCTACATGAAGACACTCCGAGATTCAATCCGCAACATTACACACACACACACACACACACACACAGACACACATACAGACAGACACACACACAGACACACACACAGGCATACACACACACACTCACACACAGACACACACACTCACACACAGACCCAGACCCAGACACACAGACACACCCAGACACACACAGGCACACCCAGACAGACAGACAGACAGACAGACAGACAGACACACACACACACACACACACTCACACACACACACACACACACACACAAAGGAGGATGCTCTTGGTTTCTCTTCTAAGAGTACTTATTCCGTCTCCATTACCTGTGGTACATAATCTGAAGTCCTTTGCGGCTTTCCTGTCCTCTGTTCCCTCTCCTCTTGGGAACACTGTGTTCCGCTGGCGCCCAGCTCTGCCCTGTCCCTTCTGGTGCAATAACGTCATGGGCCCAACGCTAGGAGTTTTCATCTCCTTCCTCTTGTAAGCTACTCGGCTGCTTCCCATTCTTGGTTAGAGCCTTTCCTCACCTCCATGGCTTCTGTGAGCAGATGCAGTTCCTTGCTTTAAGGTCTCTGTGCTGCATGCTTCCAGAGAACCCCTGAGCTCTCTCTTGGGAGGGTAATACATCTGACCTGAAAGTGATTGTCCGATGTTATCTTTTTCCTTGTGTCTAAGGGAGCCCCACTGGCTCATTCTCTCCCCCACGCGCACCACCTCTTTCTGAGTTTTATATCTGCATTCTGTATGGAATGCTTAAGCGAATAAGCAGCCACTTGCTTGTTCATGACAGAGAGCAAGAGCAGAGAGAGAATCAAGAAGAAAGACGGGGATGGGGGGGATGGGGGGGGCGGGAAGCCTGCTGGGTGGTCAGAGAGAAAGGACGGTAGCAGTGGGCAAGCTCTGAGTGAGAGGAACTCTGGGAATTGAAGATCATCCTAGACTTCAGCTACCCATGGGAAGACAAGTATGTTGGAGAGAAGGCAGCTGTGGGGGCAAAATGAAGAGGAGAAGAGAGAAAACTTTTGAAGTTTATAAAAAAGAAAAGGGGACTAGCTAGCTTGTGTGGTCGTCTTTAAGGAGAAGTCCTTGTCTTTGGAGCTCTACCACTTCCCCCCGGAAGCTTCCCTGTTTTGTGAGGATTCTAACAATGGGAATAATACACTTAAAAAAAAAAAAAAAACTAAAGAGAAAAAAATTAACATAATGCAGGAGAGCTGGAAGGTGACTTGGGGAGGACAGCAACTTGCCAAATTGTCTTAATTATGATTTCTACTACTGTGATAAAACCATGATCAGATAAGAAGGCAGGCTGGATAAGCTATGGTGAGCAGGCCAGTAAGTGGCACTCCTCCATGGCCTCTGTATCGGCGTCTCCCTTGAATTCCTGCCCTGACTTCATTGGATAATGAACCACAAGCTGTAAGATGACATAAATCTAAAACATGATGGTCATGCCTGGGTTACAGGCAGGGAGGCCAAGGTGGTGTACAGCATCTCAGGCAGGGCAGTGCACAGCATCTCCTGCAGGGGAGTGTACAGTATCTCAGGCAGGGCGGTGTACAACATCTCAGGCAGGGTGGTGTACAGCATCTCAGGCAGGGTGGTGTACAGCATCTCAGGCAGGGCAGTGTACAGCATCTCAGGCAGGGCGGTGTACAGCATCTCAGGCAGGGCAGTGTACAGCATCTCAGGCAGGGCAGTTTACAGCATCTCAGGCAGGGCGGTGTACAGCATCTCAGGCAGGGCAGTTTATAGCATCTCAGGCAGGGCGGTGTACAGCATCTCAGGCAGGGCGGTGTACAGCATCTCAGGCAGGGCAGTTTATAGCATCTCAGGCAGGGCGGTGTACAACATCTCAGGCAGGGTGGTGTACAGCATCTCAGGCAGGGTGGTGTACAGCATCTCAGGCAGGGTGGTGTACAGCATCTCAGGCAGGGCAGTGTACAACATCTCAGGCAGGGCGGTGTACAGCATCTCAGACAGGGCAGTGTACAACATCTCAGGCAGGGTGGTGTGCAGCATCTCAGGCAGGGCAGTTTACAGCATCTCAGGCAGGGCGGTGTACAGCATCTCAGGCAGGGCAGTTTACAGTATCTCAGGCAGGGCAGTGTACAGCATCTCAGGCAGGGCAGTGTACAGCATCTCAGGCAGGGCGGTGTACAACATCTCAGGCAGGGCGGTGTACAGCATCTCAGGCAGGGTGGTGTACAGCATCTCAGGCAGGGTGGTGTACAGCATCTCAGGCAGGGCAGTGTACAGCATCTCAGGCAGGGCGGTGTACAGCATCTCAGACAGGGCAGTGTACAACATCTCAGGCAGGGTGGTGTGCAGCATCTCAGGCAGGGCAGTTTACAGCATCTCAGGCAGGGCAGTTTACAGCATCTCAGGCAGGGCAGTTTACAGTATCTCAGGCAGGGCAGTGTACAGCATCTCAGGCAGGGCAGTGTACAGCATCTCAGGCAGGGTGGTGTACAGCATCTCAGGCAGGGTGGTGTACAGCATCTCAGGCAGGGTGGTGTACAGCATCTCAGGCAGGGCAGTTTACAGCATCTCAGGCAGGGCAGTTTACAGCATCTCAGGCAGGGCAGTTTACAGTATCTCAGGCAGGGCGGTGTACAACATCTCAGGCAGGGCGGTGTACAGCATCTCAGGCAGGGTGGTGTACAGCATCTCAGGCAGGGTGGTGTACAGCATCTCAGGCAGGGCAGTGTACAACATCTCAGGCAGGGCGGTGTACAGCATCTCAGACAGGGCAGTGTACAACATCTCAGGCAGGGTGGTGTGCAGCATCTCAGGCAGGGCAGTTTACAGCATCTCAGGCAGGGCGGTGTACAGCATCTCAGGCAGGGCAGTTTACAGTATCTCAGGCAGGGCAGTGTACAGCATCTCAGGCAGGGCGGTGTACAGCATCTCAGGCAGGGCGGTGTACATAGAGCATCTCAGGCAGCTCGATGTACAGCATCTTGGGCAGGCAACGTACAGAGTCTCGGTCAGGTGCTTCTCCCAGACACATTGCCTCTGAACAACAACAAGGTGTCTGAGATGAAGAATACTTAATTCTCTTCATTGAGTCTCCTCGAAAGACTTTTATGGTCCGTGCTGGTGCTGGAGGCCACACTGATGTCCGTGATTCATGGTTCAGCACGTTGATGTCCACATTCTGTATTGCTGCTGGAAATCATGATCCATGCCGCTGCCAGCAGCTATGAGCAAAGAAACTTCTTTTACAGTGGTATCACTGACTGCAGACTAATGACTGAGGATGAGAGATATTGAAGGCTTCTGTGATAACCAGGCCCCCACCCCCAAGAAACAGTCCAGCCAGGAAGCTACTGAAGAGAGTCCTTAAAAATTGTGAAAACAATGCTGAAGTGTAGTTCTTCGCAGCTGATGGCTCCTGGAGGCAGGGTGGTGCTGGAAAGGACTCAGTTTTCTTTAATGAGCTGGTGGCCACTGGTGGCTTGACCATGTTCCACTGAGTGTATGAACAGCACAACTGAACTTAGTGTTTTGTTTTTATTTACTTGTTTGGGTTTTGGGGGGAAGTGCACAAGGGTCAGATGGTGGATCTGGGAGGGATGGGAAGCAAGTGTGATTGGGGTGCATTATATGAAATTTTGAGATAATTAATAAAAATTTTATGTTGGGAAAATTAAAAAGATAATAAAAAAAAAAAAGCAAGGGCAACCAACTAATCAAACAAACAAAGCAAACCTACGATGATCAAAAACAAACTTGAGGAAGAAAAGATTTACCTCTTTATGCAGGTCAAGTGGAGGGAAGTCAGGAGCCTGAAGGCGGGAACTGAAGCGGAGGCCATGGAAAATACTGCTTACTCAGCCCACTTTCTTATACATCTCTGGACCGCCTGCCTAGGGGCGACACCAGCCACAGTGGGCTAGACGCTTCGTCATCAGTTACTAATCAAGAACTAGACCAATCTGATGACGACGTTTTCTCAATTGAGAGTCCCTCTTCCCAGATGAGTCTAACTTGTGTTAAATTGGCAAAAACAAAACAAGACAACAACAAAACCCACCAGCACACAAGTGCTTCAGAAAGGCAGCCTTGGTGAAGGGGAGATCAATGGAGGGACTTATGGAAGGTCCCAGAAGGATATTGAAACCTATGTGACACATATGGCATGCCTGGATTCCTCATGTATCATTTAATTCACTAGATCCCCATAAAAATCTCTTCCTTTTCTGAAGTTACATAAGAAATAAAGAGTTGATGAGGCAAGGGGTGGGCACATGGGCACTCCAGTACAATAACTGCTCATGAGTAACCTAGGAGACTTCCCAGTCATGTGCCTGCTTTTGAGCATCCCATGTTCCTATAGGCAACCCCAATAAACTTATTGGTTCACCAAGCTGTACTGGTCAGAATCTTTTCCTTGATTTTTATTGATGCCTTCCCTATCTGGAGTGAATGGGTAATTCTTTTGGTTTCCCCGGGGAGAAGTCTCGTATCACCATCTTGGATGTCAGATCAGCAGTCTCAGTACTGCAATGTTTGTGTTAAATAACCTTTATTTCGCTTAATCATGAGTTCAAAAGTGGTGATGACGGCAGTTTAAAAGTTCAGAGAGAAACTATACAGTACTTCCTTACATGGAACTGTGGGTAAGGAAAGAGGACAAAAACACACTTAAGTTGTTACAATCTATAGGAAGAATAAGTCTCTCTGTGGAACCGTGATGGAGTTGGGGGCGGGACTTACTGCTTCCTTTGCCATCACACTTTAAACTGCAAAAGCTGTTGGCCACAACGTGTGAATGCTTGGCTGAGATGAGAGGAACAGTGAATTTATGCTTCTGTGCATAAACAAGAAACAAAGTGTCATTGGGATTCACTTCTGTCTGAAGTTTCAGGCATCGACAGGGGAGTTTAGAACATTGTCCTGTGGAAAAAGCAAACTTTGCATTGTCAATTTCAAAAGGCCTTGTAGTTTCCAGCAAGGATTCTGCCCTAACCCACTTCATGTCTGAGTACTTTAAGGCAGTTGGCAGCTTGTATGCTGGGGGGCAGGCAGGCTGGTGCTCGATTCTGTCTCCTGTTGACATGTGCCGGTGGCTTTGCTACTGCGCCTCGAGCGTCTCATCTGTACAATGGACCGACAGTAGGCCAGGGCCCACAGGATGTCATGAAGATTTTCTGGTTTATTACCCATAAATGCCTTAGGGGGCCCTATGCACCTTAGAGATGCTTGCTTTGGCTGAGCCACAGTTCTCTGCCTAGATCAGCCTTCACATGACACTTGCAGTGCAGCCATCCAAGGCTTCACTGACCATCGGCTGCCAGCTTTAAGGGTCCAGTGGATGATCAGAGCCATTTCTACCCAGTGCGCATCCTGGGAAACACCATTTTCATCTCAAGGCTTTGAGTCAAAATTGGGATCATTTCTATTCAAATTGGATCTAACATCCAAGACGGTGATATATGACTTCTCCCAGGTGGACCAAATGAGTGAGATAGAGAAGGCACCGATACACAAGGAAAGGATTCTACCCAGTATGGCTTGGTGAACCAATACATTTATTGGAGTTGCCTATGGAAACATGAGGTGCTGAAAAGAAGTCCGTTCTTTACTGTGGGGTCCCCAACAAGTTACTTTCAATCACCAAGTCTTTGTATCTTCACGTCTACACTGAAATATAGATGCCTCTTAGGCTCTCTATTTCACTTTGGTGTGAGAGCCGTGTGCATTCAGTAGAAAATATACTTTACAATTTGAATTTGGATGCTTCTCAGAGGCAGGGGACTCTCTCAGGATGTAAAGCAGAGGTTCCCAGTCAGCCTTGGAGAATCATTCAGAGAATACCTGACAGTCTACAGTGCATGGTGTTGCTAAGCAGGGACACTTGGCAATTGTAAGTGGACAAAATGCAGTTTTGATTATGATACTTTCAGTTAATAATGGGATGGTTGGGGTGGAGCCTGTTGTAATCAAAGAGCGGTAGCATACAGGCCAATGGGGAGATATAGTCATTTGTTTAGCTGCATAACTGAGTGCCACAGTCTGAGTGGCTTAAATAGAATACTGTGCTTCTTCCCCATTCTGGAAGCTGGAAGACCAAGACCAAGGTGGGACAGGCTGTCTTCTCTACTTGTGACTCATGGACGACCGTCGTCTCCCTGTGTCTCTCCCTGTGTCTTCCATGGCCTTTCTCTGCATAGACCTCTGTATAGCCTCTCCGTTTTATTAGGACACAGCTGTTTGGGGTTGGTGCCCATCCACACGACTTCATTTTGACTTAATGAGCAGTTTAATGGTCCTGTCAGCATGTACAGTTACATTCTAAGGCACTAGGAGGTTTTTGGGTTTTGGCTTTTTTTTTTCAGGGGATGTGGGTGGGCGTGTGGGTGGGGCACATAACCTAGGCATAATAGAATGCTAACTGAGAAAGTGTATATTGAAACTGCTACAAACAGGTACTTCATAAGTGGTAGTAAAATGTGTTGGTGTATTTTCTACACTGTATTTTGTTTGATAACCAGTGGTTCATGCCTGGGTGGGGCAATTCCTTGGATTGACAGTAAGGTCTTATTTTCTTCCATTTTGCATTGTTGTTTTCTTATGTCAGTTTCTTCCTACTTGATGTGCTATCTCCTACTGGCGGGGGTGACAGAAGAGATAAGACCTTATTTTCTTAATGCTTCTTTTATTTTATGTGCATGCATGTTTTGCTTGCATGTATGTCTGTGCACCACACACATGCCTGGTGGCTACAGAAGTCAGGAAAGGGCATTGGATTCCCTAGGGATGAAGTTACAGATGGGTATGTGTCTCCTTATGGGTGCTGGGACTCAACTCTGGGTCCTCTGGAAGAACAGGCAGTGTTCTTACCTGGTAAGCCATCTCTCTAGCCCCAGCTAAGAACTTCATAAAGGAGCCAGGTGGTGGTAGCACATGCTTTTTAATGTTAGCATTTGGGAGACAGAGGCAGGCAGATGTCTGTGAACTGAAGGCCAGCTTGGTCTATAGAGCTAGTTCCAGGGCAGTCAAGGTTACACAAAGAAGCCCTCTCTCAAGCAAACAAACAAACAAACAAACAAACAACAGAAAACCCAACCTACAAACAAGCAAATAAACAACACCAACCCCCCAAAAGACCCCAAAACAAAAAAACCCCACCCCCACCCCAAATTGTAAGGAACAATTTCTTACTGTGACCAGCATAACAAAAAATGAATTTAGGAAGCGTCCTTAGGCCAGGTATTCTTAGGCGTCAAAGGTATCATGCCTGTTGCTTGGAATTTGCTTTGCTGGTTATACATTGGAACACATGGTCACAGTTGGTACTTAATGAACAGAGGGAGAGCTGAGATATTTGGGTTGTGACACCATTAGCAAATTGATTTGCACTGATTAGTAAATAGTATTACTGCAATGAAAGCACAAGCAAGGCAACAGCATTAGCACACGAGAAGAGGTGGAACAAGAGGGATGAAAAGCCATTTAGATCCAGATGAGGAGGATGTCTCTTTAAGGCAGGCCTCCATGCTCTTTTCTGGCTTCGGAGTCCCAGTTTCCTCTATAATACACATGTCCCTACTAGTTGAATATCTCTTTGCAGTGCTCTGATTGCTTTCTGTCACTCAAAATGTTCCTGTAGCCAAGGTTAATGACTGTGAGCAAGGACTCATTGGTGGACACCTTCCTTCTGTAGGGACAAAGCCGTCAGAGGCATGCAAGGCCGGCACTGTTGCCTGTCACCTCCTACTCTCCAGGGACCCTGAGTTCTGACCTTCTCTGCTCTTTCAGATAATGACAATTATAAATGTTCAAGAGACACACCACCAAGGCAAGAGGCTTCAGCTAATTGGGCACTGTCATTAAATGCGGGTAGATTTTTGTCCCCCTCCTATCTTTGTATTCATCTATGTATATTTCAATAAGGGAAATAATAAATTGGAGAAAGAGAGGCTGAAACCAAGTGAAATTTTAAAAGGAGAAATTTGTCTAGATCTTGGATACCCACACATACACACATTCTTGGTTGCATGTATACCCATATATTTTATATAAACATATATGTTATATACATATGTGTGTATGTGTATATTGAATATATGTGTGTGTGTGTGTGTGTGTGTGTGTGTGTGTGTGTATACAGGGGAAGGTGGGGTACAGCTGCAGTGCAGACAGACCAGTTGGGTTGCAAGGAACCAGTGGAAACTCAGGGGACTGTAACATAGGGTAGCCCTTGAAGGGCTTTTAGAGAGTGGGCAGACACGCTGAGAATCCAGGCAGCTGCCACGATTAGCATCTAGAAATGACATCTTTGCTGAAAACAAAGGTCCACAGTGCCATGGACATCCAGAGCATGTGTTCAACGTAAGCACAGGCAAACCAACTACTTTGTGTATTTAGCATATATTGTGTGTGCATACATAGTGTATAAGTTATATATTGATGAGATTGGGTTGTGTTTGTTAAGTCTAGGCTGATCATAACAAAATTAAGCGAGGGAGGAGACAATGGGTTACACATCTGTAGCCTCCATCTTCTGTAAATTCGCCCATGTTGCTGTGAGGAAGGAGGCCCTGGATGGAACCTGAAATGTCCCCCACATGCACATGTTTTGAGCGTGTGCCTTCTGGCTTCAGTTTCTGTAGACTGCAGAATCTTTAGGAGTCAGTTCCTAGCTGGCAGAGGTATTGCAGCTCGGGAAGGGCCCTTGAAGATTATAACTGGCCTCCTGGTTGCAGCTGTGGAGTATACCAGTCCACTGTGACAGGAGAAACCTCCTTCATTTGTTCCTGTTGTCATGAACTCTGCTGTGCCCCCCTCACAGGATGAACTGATACCCTCTAAAGTTGTTAGCCAAAATACATTATCCCTCCTTTGTTTATGTCAGGTATTAGATGAAGGTGATACACAAATGACTAATACAGAAGAGAACAGATTCCTGAAGCCACAGGGAGGACCCAACCATTTGCAGGCTAAGGCTATATTGAGATTTCTGCGGATTTGGACCAGCAACAAAATGAAAACTGCTGTCATTCCTAAAATCCAGGCTTTCTTTTCCTGAGCTGTGATGTGCCCAGGATATTTTCTTATAAATACTTGAAAACATCTCAGAGGGTCAAGTGGTCATTGTCAAAAGAAGATATCCACATGTGCAAGCCCAGTTTACCCAGAAAGATCTTAGAGCCACTGGGGCCCTCAAGGTGCTTCCGGGTGAGTGTCTGCTCAGGGGCGTTGAGTGTGGGGCATGACAGGAAGGGTGTGAGGAGGGTAGAAGGCCCCTGAGAATGGTTCATCACTGTCAACTTGCCTAGGCGAGAATCTAGGACACAAATCTCCAGGTGTATTGTGTTGATGAGAGTGTTACAGAGAGGATTAACTGAGGCAGGGAGATCCACCCTAAATTCAGGCACCATCTTCTCTTGAGCTGGACTGAATTACAAAGGGGAAGGTGAACTGAGCATTCCCGACTGTGGGTACCATGTGACCAGCCACTTCGTGCTTCTGTTGCCATGCCCTTCCCTGTCAAGATGGACAGCATTCTTTTAGACATGAACAAAATAAACCCCACCTCTCTTGTTACTTCTTCTTCCTTTCCCCATCCCCCATCCCCTATCCCCTAGGGCACAGAAACGTTGAGGACTGGCAATTTGCCTGATGTCTCCCATAAGCAACAGACTCAGGCAGGGGACCCCTGGCTGATAACTCTCTCATGGAGGACAGAAGATGAAAGGACAGAGCGCCTGGTCCTGCTCTAGCAATAGCGCTGATGCTGACCGACAGCAGTTCAAGAAGAGTATAGGAAGATGGTACTTAGTCAACGGGGAGAGGGGGCTACTAGCCTTTTTTCCACATGGCCTACTTAAGCCTGCTCATCCCTCTACTGTTTTTTTTTTTTTCAGACTTAAGCTCCCCCAGCCATGGATGGCATGTTGGACCTTGATGACATGACCTCTATGGTTCAGTGTCTGGTGGTGGCCTGGCTTCTGAATCTGGTGGGCTGGTCCAGGTGCTGCTTGTTTCCAGGTGAGAACAGACAGACCTCCAGATCAAAGGGCCAAAGGTCCAGTTTCTCATTCATGGGCCAGGGGCAGCTTAGAGTACTAAGGCTCAGGCTCCTGGTCTCATGGGGACCAAGGTGGGTGTGTGGAGGTGGAAATTGAGTTTCCCACTGGGTGTTACAGTTTATCTTTTGTAGAATGAAATAGCCAGTATCAGACAGCAGTGGAAACTCAGGCGTTCCAAAGGCCTGTGATGATACTGCAGTGTTACAGCTCTTTGGTTAAGCTGCTGTGCTAAGCAAGGCAGAGGATGTGGGCTGACACCCCTCCTCCCCCAAGACAGGTCCAGTGAGACGCAGGCTTTGCACCAGCTGTCAGCACTGATCTTACTGCAATGGAGCGGGCTTCAGGCATTGCTACCTCAGGCATCCAGCAGTGATTCTCCAGGGAGGAGGGGAACCCTCCCTTCTCTAGGATAAAAGTAGTCTCAGACAGTCATGGTGGAGGAATGTAGCTAGGGCAAGAGAGAGCAAGCCAGCCAACCTTTATTCATGAACCAAGGATTTATAAGCCTGGGGCAGTGGGGAGGGGTTTGTGGGTGAATGTGTCTGATTGGCTAGGGATAGAGGTGCAAGATACATGATTTATACGCAGTGGCTCAGTATCTCATTTACATGTAATAGCACAGGGTCCTATCACAAGAAGGAGAACACAGTACTTAATTACTTATGGGTGGGGGAAGAACTTCCAGGGACTATTAAAGGTCATTTCCTGAAGGCTAGAATCTCCTTAGCATAGGGTGGGGTATTTCCAGGAGTCCACAGGTGCTTGATGAACAGGTTCTATCAGAAAAGGGTAATTTTCCCTGAGGGTTATGTGATGATCCTTAGGGGACCTGGGGGTCTCCAGATCAGGCAAAGAGAACCCCATTGAGAAGAGGAGTTGTTCATAATAGACCAAGTTCAGTTGGCTATCCAAAAACAACAGACTTCAACCTTAAAACGCATGGTACCGCAGACCTCAATGTCATTCTAAAACACTCAACAACAGTTCCATGTGAAGACAATGTCCGCCCTGGTGATGACTGACTCTCCAATGGCATGATCACAGGGGAGGCAGCTGTTTTTATGGCTCCGTTTTTAGTAGACAGAATGCTACTGCTACACTTAATGACTTGGGGAGTGGATTAGGTACAAAAATATTCCTGGCAAACTTTGGGTAACAGGAATTCTATGTGCTGTCCCCACCTGCTAATTGGACATTTTAGAATAGTGTTTCATTTCCTGATATTTATATTTGTGGCTGGTTCTTGGAGGGAAATTGTTGAATTTGGTCCCTCAATTTAAAAAAAAAAAAACAACTTTTTATTGATTCTTTGTGAATTTCACATCAAGCAACTTAACCCCTCTCATCTTCCCATCCCTTCATATCTACCCTCTGGCCTTGCAACCTCCCATCCCAAGAAGATAAAATAAGATATAATAAAATAAAGCAAAGAAAAACAAAACAAAATAAACATTTTGTTATGGAAGCTGTAGTGTGTCACACAGTATACGTTTTTATCCATACATCTTTACTTGCAAATCTTCATTGCAATGGGTCATTGGTCTATTTCAAGGCCTCTCTGCCTTCTGTTACACCATCAGTACTGGATGCTCACTGAGACTCCTCTCAGATATCCTGTTGTTGCCCTGTGTCAAGGAGATCTTGCAGCTTTGGACCTGCAGGACCTTTCACGTGCTCCAGCACTTTATCAGTAGTGTACATGTTAAGGTGGACCAACTCAAGGCTTTGGATCTGGGCCCGCTAGGTAGCTTGGCCAGCTCTCCTGTGCCTGTACCACCAAGGTGATCTCTCTGGCACTGCCCTGGATAATCCAATGCTCTAGCTAGCCAGGGGCAACATCAACCCTTCTGCTCTCTTGTCCTCAGGGCAGGCTCACTTGTGTCTTCACCACCAGGGCCAACTCTGTTATTTTGCCCAGATGAAGTGCAGGAGATGCAGGGCCTGCTATCCCAAGTGCTGCAAGTCCTTGAGAGGACCAGCTTTCCCACTCCCGTGACCTCCAGGTAGCTCTCCTGCCTGCTTTGAGGAGCAAGGGGCTGGGAGGGCTATTCTCTTTCACCCAAGAGCTACCCTGTGGCCAGCTTACCTGTGTTCATGTCCTGGGGGGGGGGGGGACACTCACCTGCTCTCCCTGTCATCAGGGTGAGCTCTACTATGCTGTTCAGGCAAGGAGCTGAGCCAGCTCAGAATAGTGACTCAGGCTACAACCAGACCAGGGACATCTGTATGGCCTTTGGTGGTAACACAGGCCTGAGACATCAACACAGACCCCTGGTGCCATAGTACCCAGGCCTCTAGCATCAGCATGGGCCTGGATGTCTCTATGGCCTCAGGTAGGAGCACAGGTCACTCAGATCAGCATGTCCCACTGCAGCAGAAATATAGCTCTCTGCCATCCACATGGTCTCCAGTGACAACCCAGACCATGGACACCTGCTTGGCCACAGACAGGGACACAGACCCCAGCTTCAGCAGGACCGTGGACCCAGATACAGTCCTTGGCAGCAACCTGGGCAGGACCTCCCCATGGCCTCCTCATAGCTGCCTGTTCCTCATGGCATGTTAAGCTTCAGTTCCCCCCTTCTCCATACTGCAAGAACCCCTCGACTTTGCTTTCTCTTCCATCTCCCCACCATGCACTTGATCTTCCTTGTCTCTCCGTCAGATATTTGTCCATCGTAGATGCCTGAGGCCAGTGCTTGGGTATCTTTCTTTGGACCTCCCTAGGCTGGGGTGGGTACTTGGGTGTCTCTGGTCAATAAATCTTATTTTAAAAAGAAACAACTTATGCTAAAACCAGCTAATTGATTGTAGCATTTTCCTTTACTGGCAGCTTGTTGATGGCTTCACATGGTTTCAGGCATAGGTACAATCACTTAGGGTACCAGGAACTCTGTCACTAGGTCTTTTGACTTCCGTTTTATGTCCATGTTGCTTTGCTGCAGGGAGTGCTACAAAACACATGGAATTTGAGGGAATAAGATGGGCTTCTAAGATTTTCCAGCTTCAGTGGGTTGGGAAGACTGTGAAGAGTACTGCTAAGTGGAGGCAATCTTAGGGGTAATGTATGTGTGGAGGACAGAGGTGGTGGCCTATGAAAGAGGATGTGATGGCCATGATAGTTTGGAGACAAAGTCCTCCCTGGGAGAGAGCTGATAGCCACCCCAGAGGGCCAAGGGTTAAGGTGGAGCAGGACTTGTGGCAGATTCATTTCTCTCAATGATGTAGCGTGCAATGATAGTCACTGTACAGGAATCAAGAGGAGGAAAAACAACATGGGGGAAGCCATCTTGAGAAGTCTGATGATAGAGGCAACACCGCAGGAGTCAGAACCGAGAGTGCGGAGGGATGGCTGATGAGGAACTGAAAGACCATGCCATGGGGTGTGCTTCAGAGGCAGAAGACTTGCATCCCCTCTGCCCTTTGTCGTCTGAGAAGCTGGAGGAAGTGGGTATTTTTGTTGTCTGTAAAATGTGGCTGGTGATGTTCTCAGCCTCCCTACCCCGCAAGGGGGCATTGTGTGTGTGAGTTAAATGAAAGCGTTAAAGCCCCACAAGGCAGAAAGTTGCCCAATTGACCCTGGGGCAGATTTGGTTGAAGATACAAATAAGTAGGTGAGCATAAAAGTGAAACACAAAGGTGAAATCAATAGTCAAAATGAGCAAGAAGGAACAAAGAGCTCAGTGGTGCTGACAGAGGCGCCAGGCTTGTGCAAAGTGGCAGCACTGGGGTGCTAAGCGCCAACGAGCCTGCAGCAGCACACTCACTGTAAGGAGACAGAGTGCCTACTACTGTGTGACGTGTGACAGGAGGCAGCCAGAGAAGGTGGGTCACCAGGGAAACCACAGGGTGGCTGAGGTAAAGCCAAGGCACAGGCTCTTTACTAAGCGACGTGGTCTAGATGTCAAGTATCTCCTGAAAGCGCATATGCTGAAGGCCCATTCTTCAGCTCATGTTGCAAGTAGGTGCTGGCACACGCCTTTAATCCCAGCACTTGGGAGACGAAGGCAGGTGGATCGCTGTGAGTTCAAGGCCAGTGTGGTCTGCAGAGCAAGTCCAGGATAGTCAAGGCTACACAGAGAAACCCTGTCTCGAAAAAACAACCAACCAACCAACCAACCAAGAAACCAACCAACCAAACAAAAGCAAGTAGGAGGTAGTGGGGACTTTAGTGAGTGGGACTTAACAGAAAGAAGTGAGGCAATTGGAGGCCTGTCCATGAAGGAGATATTCCTTCTTGAAGGCCACCGCTTCCTGACTGCACTGATGTGGCCGTCACTGTTCCATCACTTACAGCCTGCCACGGTGCTCTGTCCCGGAACAACAGATCAGACTGGCCATGAACAGAAACCTCTGAAATTACGAACTAGAATAAATATGCTTTCCTTTCAAGGTGCATCACCTTAGGCATCTGTCTCAGCAAAGGGAAGCTTGCCTGATGCAGTACGGTTGAAGGAAAGGCAGAGGTTGCAGGCTGATGGAGGAGGTGCTCTCTGAAAGGTGAGACACAGAGTAAGAAAGGAGGGCTGCATTTGAAGACTTACCTTGTGTGATATTTAGGATGGGTGAGAGCTTGACTTAGAAAAGCAACTGAAAAGGACTGCTACTTTGCCTTTTTTTCCCCTCCAAGAGTGACAGTATTCACTTCCTTTTTCTGAATCTAATGATTTGGTTCCAGCCGGATGTTGGAGCAAATGTAAGAGAGGAGAGAGAAAGGGTCCCATTCCTAGGCTGAGGGACGCTTCTGTGGTACAGCGTCCTGAGGGGTGAAGGAAAAGGTTGCGGGAGGAGGTGACAACACTGATCGGGCCTTTCAGGAAGGGAACTGGTGAAAACGGGATGATGGCGCTTGATTTAGGGGTGAAGTTGAGCGGCAGAAGACAATGGGGGGCTGAAAGGGCTCTGCTGAGCAGTTCTTTTGTTTGTGGGCAAGATGTTGCTGCTGAAGGGTTCAAGGGGAGTGGGAGGGCAGGGGAAAAGTGGGAGGGATGATGGATTGCCGATGAACCTGTGAAGAATGAGGCAAAGCAGCATGAAACCATTTGTTTGGGCTTTATAGATTTTCTAATAAAAACGTCAAGGTTTTCCACACCATTTTGAAAATGTCATCAAATGCAAAGCAGTTCTCCTTGTGCTGGTGACAAAGGCTGCATTTCCAACGGTAAATTCCAGCTTGCGATGTAATAACAAACCTTGTCGGGTTTCCTCCAGCTCAAACCAGGGGTCAGGTTTGGTCCAAGACCCTTCAAGTTGACCTTTGACCCTTCACAGTAACTGAAACCTCCCAATAGAACCCAGAACTTTCTTTGCTGTCGAGCATAGGGAGAGCAATTAAGGTTTAGGATTTAGCTGGATGGAAACATCTTTAAAGGCAGGAATCAGACTTCTGATTCTGAGTCATACCTGCGGGGGATGGGCGACCTATGTCTGAGTCGCCAGCATGAGTGTCTCCCGAAGCAGCCATGACAGAGTCGGCCACAGACTCTTGTCTCTAGCCTCCTGTCCTGCACCCACTGTCACACACTTCCTTGTAGGCACTTGTCTAGCTAATTTAGAGACTCTTTGCTCACATGACAGCCCTGCTTAAAACCTCGGATAGCTTTTCTTTGCCTTGCTTTCCTTGTTCCCTTTTCATAACAGTTTTCTTCAACCCAAGACATTCCAAGAGCTACCATTTCAAAACAGAACGCATCTTGGAATGAGAGGGGTGTTTGATACCATTTCACCGCACAGAACTCAACTCCAGGGTGCGTCACCAGCTGTGGAACACCTTAAAGTGGAAGTGAAATCCCATCAGATACACTTGATCTTGATTTGGCTTTTATAAGACTCACAAACCAGAACCAAATGTACACTAGGATTCGCCAATAACTGCATGGAATATTGGGTTTTCAGAGCTCAATTGATGCTTGATAAATTTTAATTAAAAAAAAACCTTCTCTTTATTGCAAAATAATGTCCCATTACCGAAACAGATCACTTACTTTCCCCCTTTAAATTAAATGCGAGTTCAGTTGACTGGCTGTCCATACCCTCATCCTTCACAGCTACTTCTTTCTTTCTTTCTTTCTTTCTTTCTTTCTTTCTTTCTTGACAGGGTCTTATGTAGCCCAAGTTGTCTCCAACTCATAGTATAGTCAAGAATAATCTTGAACTCACCACCCTTTTTTTTAGACCACCAAGTGCTAGGATTATAAGTGTGTACCACCATACCCAAACTTTGCTTAGTTTTG